>NC_044059.1:23302565-23425065 GCF_902167405.1 Gadus morhua | reverse complement strand
GCTGTAAATCGGAAGGCAGCCCCCTCGCGCTCTGAGAACAGTGCAAAAATAGATTGCAAGTCGGGCCACCTCCTTTTCGCTCGGTCAATCTCATCTTCCGAGAGTTCCTCCTCACCGGACGACGAGCAACCTGTCCCGGCGAAAGAGTCACCGCGGAAGACTCTCCAGCCGTCCGCCACCTCGAGACGTATGCCCCCCGCTAATGCGATCTCACCCTCGACCGGGCCGCAGTGAAACGTGGCCGGCCGTGACCTCGATTCCCCGCAGTTAGTTATCGACCCTGCCGCACATGTTGCCTTCTTTATCCACAGAGCCGTACAGGTTTGCTGACACACAAGCAAAAAAAAAAAGACAGAAATGGAAGGAAAATGAATTCCAGCCAGGGATGTCAATGAGGCACTGAGTCATGATGGAGGAAGACTCCAGTTTGTGAGATGGTGTCAACTAAAGGTCGCAATAGATTATCCGGGGACCGTATTTATTTCTGTATTTATCCCGAGGCCCCGTTTTTGCCGTCAGAATGGTGCCTGCCTTTTCTTATGTTTTTCGTTGTGAATGCCCGGGCACACTTGTCTTCCCCCACCCCCCTCCCCTTCACTTTGTCAGCTCTTACTCAGCGCTCACCTTTGAATGCTTTGAACGGGTCGCAGCCCCCCCCCCCCCCCCCCCCCCCCCTTCCTCTGTATTAGCGGCATGCTGCCGTGTTTGCACTTTGCCTTAACGACAGACCTTGCGCTGTACTGTACAGAAGCAGAACACCTACTGTGAGGTTATCCCAGGGGCGTCCACCCCTCACAGCACTCTCTCTCCCCCTCTGTCCCTCTCTCTCCCTGGGGTTTTATCAGATCATGCATGCCACATCTCCTGCTGGGATTGAGGCCGCCGAAGGATTCAAAGAAAGGGGACTTTCAACTATCGGCATGGCAACTCGTGGCAGCCCCTCCTGCCTTGTCTCAATTTAAATGATGATAAGAAATAGAATGTCCTTGCGCACGCACACACGCACGCGCACACAAACACACACACGCAGGCATTCACGCTAACGCACCCGCACACACAGTTGTTATCAGTGTGCAAAATACGAAAAAAAATAGATTTTATTGTCACTATTGGTCACTTTAATGTTTTTAAACTCACCATGTCCAGTATTCAGAATTCAAAACATTTATTCACAAAAGTGTAATTTTTTGCCAAGCTGAGCCAGCCAGTCCTGTGTGAGTATGCAAATTAGCCATGTTCGCCAAACAGAAGAAAGATTTAATGTTGATAAGTCATACAAAAAACGGCTAGCAAGCAAAAGCTAAACCAGAATCTATCACTCACACACTTTGGGTCTATTCTAACTTAAGGTAAGAGGCTATCTTTTAGTATCTCAGTGACTGAATTGTGATAATAGAACTGATTGTTGTGCATAAGATGAGTGTGTGCGACTGTGCGTGCATGTCCTTTCCGGCTTCGGCATACTGCATGGTTATGAAGGTTATGGTTGGTTGTTGTCTTAGTGAAGCAGCCTAGCCTTGAAGTTGGAGAAGTTTGAGTGATTGTTTACGTGTGTGCAAGAGCGAGAGAGAGAGAGCGCACCTGCCGTGGTGATGTTTGGCTTGCTGTGAATGCTGCATCTGCCGTGGTTGGACGAATGTGCTTTGTGTTTGTGTTCAATGATGTATCTGTCTGATCGTATTTCCTGTAGATGGATGGTTAAATAATGTCACACGATCGGTCATACTGCAGGCTCTCATTTGCAAGTGCACTGATTGCGTGCCAGTCTCCGATAGGCTATACCTGGCATTTATTCAGTTGTTGATTGCTCTTCTAATTGCACCATATTGGTGCAATTGTGTTTGCATTGTAATGTACAACTTTGCTTCACCTTGTTATAAAACAACGTGCATCCAAACAACTTTAGCCAATGCAGCCTATAATGTCAGTACTGACATAGGAGGCTGCATTGGCTAGTGTTGCTTTACGAATAGGCTACTATAGCATATCGGATTGTCAAAAATTGTTGTGTGCTTGTGTGTGTTGTCATGTAGGCTATAGACTGATTGCTTGCATCCATGAAATATTGTAATGTTATCGGCCTAATGTTATCGGTATTGCGCAACAATCGGGGGATGGGGACCCCCCGAATATTGACGGGTATTTCGCACACTGGTTGTTATTAATGGGTGCTATACAAATGTGCGTTTCATTGGCATTGCTTTCATTCAGTCTCTGGAGGACTTTTTCACACTGTCAACGCCCTATCCCCCATCAGACATCTCCCTCTTCCTTCTGTGACAGCAGCGGCTTCACCGCCCGTTTGAGTTACAGTCTGCATCGCGGCTACGTGTCACAATTCCGCAATCTTTACTTTGAACGGAAGAAGTCGAAAGAAAAGTAGGAATTCAATTCGTCACTCGGGCGGATGCACTATCGCTGCGGTTTATTGCAGGCGTGGGTTTGGAAGGGAGACCGCTGCAGTAATCTGTGGAGAGGAAATGGACAGCAGGTCATGTATTATCAGGAAAGGTGGACAGGTGGTCGAGGAGTGATATCTCGGGTTTGCAGAACAAATTGGACGTCTAAAGAGATTCCTCGGTTCCGAATGAAATTGGAGATAACGAGGCGTTAGCAGCTAACACGACTCTAATTGTGAACTGTTTGGACTAGAGTACAATCTTAATCCACTGCAGAAATGTACTCGGCGAAACAAGCTTCAGAAAGCGAACGCCAGTGCGAGTACTGGGCATCTATTAACTGTAAGGAGCCCTGGGCATCTGTGCTTCATTTCAAACTGCGTTTCCACACTTGGTTCTGGGGGTCATTTGTGAAGCCATGTCTTACGTACAGCCGAGTAGATGCTGTAGTTCTGGCAAGAGGATGTGCTCTAGGCAAGCGTTTGAAAACGGACAACCTGTTTTTATCGCTGCCACACGCACACAACAATAGCTTTTGTTTCTAGGACTGCATTGTTGTCTGACCCTACATTAACAGCTTCTGGCCTGTTTCAAGCACCATTCGCATCTAGTTTTGTACGTTTGTTCGTCTGTGTGTGTGTGTGTGTGTGTGTGTGCATGCGTGCCTGCGTGCGTGCGTGTGTGCGTGTGTGCGTGTGTGTGTGTGTGTGTGTGTGTGTGTGTATGAGTGCCGGCTCTGTCTTCTCATGACCATCTGCTGCTTAATTATGAAATGGTGTTGGGGCTGAACGGTGGCGTATAAGGCGTCGGGATGTGTGAGTGTGTGCGTGTGGGTGTGTGTTTGTGTGTGTGTGTGTGTATGTATGCCTGAGTTCGAGTGTGTGTATGTATGCGTGAGTGTGTGTGTGCGTGTGAGTGTTTGTTTGTGTGTGTGAGTGTGTGTGTATGTATGCCTGAGTGTGCATGTATGCCTGAGTGTGTGTGGGTATATGTATGTATGCGTGAGTGTGTGTGTGTGTGCGTTAGTGTGCGTATGGTTGTTTGTGTGTGTGTGTGTGTGTGTGTGTGTGTGTGTGTGTGTGTGTGTGTGTGTGTGTGTGTGTGTGTGCGTGTGTGAGTGCTGTCCTCCACACAAAAAAGCAAGGACAAGCTCTCCAAAGACGGGCGACCGAGGAACGGCGTCCCATCATGTGGACGGGCCTGGACTCCCCCCCCCCACCCCCACCCCTCAACCTGACCCGGCCTGACGGGGGGCTCTCGGACGCGCTGACCGAGCCACATTCCTATCCACGCTTTTTGCTTGCGTGGGGAGTATTTAGCGAATGTGAAAGTGCGAAACACGGATGGAGCCGGAAGCTTTGTTCCGGGGGCTTTGTAGCAGGAGGAGTGATGGCGTGGAGAAGTTTAGAGGAGGATTATCAGGGGGCTCGGCTGACAGCCGGCCTCTGCTGTGCAACGGGTGAGATGCTGGGGGGTGGGGGGGTACAAGTGAGGCAGAGGGAGGGCTGCCTGTCAGTTTGCCCTGTAGGGACAGTATAGTCAGGGGGGGGGGGGGGGGGGGGTTGTTTGGTTGTGAATTCAACAGCAGCTCTGGACAGTTTTTCTCTGAACGCATTGTATTGTAACGCATACCTGTTCAAACTCGCACACAACGTCTAACTGATCACTGTTTTGATTGTTTGTTTGTTTTGTTTTGTCTTGTTTTTGTTTTATTTATTTTTTATTTTTTATGTTTATTTATTTATTTATTTATTTTTTCCACAATGTCTTATTCGTTTAAACGATTTATGATGACTATATGTAAGGTGACCTTGGGTGTCTTGAAAGGCGCCTCTAAATTAAATGTATTATTATTATTATTATTATTGTATACATCTCAATGTTCGGCCTCGTTGCACACACTCCGCCCAGGTGTTGAGGCCCCCGTGGGCGGAGCTAATCACGCACCGGTACACAGGAAGGGGAAACTGTGAAATTGTAAATAAGTATAATTCCTGTCTGTGAGGAAAGCTCCTTATCCCAAGACTTACAGGGTTATATAAGTTTGTAGTTGTTCCAATACCGATACCACTATCGGAAATGTCTCCGATACTACCTGAAATGCAGTATCGGGTTTCAGCGAGTACGCAAGTCTATGCGCCGATAAAAAAATATATAAAAATGATCGGAACATCTACATTTCAGTCATCCCTGTCTAGCGATGTGAAAACTTTCTATTGGTTTGGACAATTTGTCCATCATTCCAATATGCAGGTATTTGGTCAGCATAGTTGGAAGAAGTGTTTCTTTGGTGGTTGTACAGTGAAGATAAAATTTCTCTATCTGCCGGGCCAAAAACAAGCAGCTCCTTTGAAGGTTGTCAAATATCAGCTGGTCAGCAAGTCATTTTCCTTGAAGATGCATTTCACACACAAAGTGGATGAGTGCATGGGAGTAACCTCTTCACATACTCACACAAAAACATGCATTCTCACACACACACACACACACACACACACACACACACACACACACACACACACACACACACACACACACACACACACACACACACACACACACACACACACACACAGGGTAGTTTCTCATTGGCAGTTCAAGGTTATAGAGACCCACGATGCACGCAACAGTAGTATGGTTAAGCAGTCCTGATGAGGTTCCCCTTTCCTGGTACGGTTTGAAGGTTTAACTAATACAATGTGTTATTTGCTCGCTCAACCCACCCTTTCGCACAGCTCCAGTTTAAAGTTGTTTCAGGTGTGCCAGCTGATTTCAAGAATGCATTTATCTCGAAGGCCATGTTTGATCAGATTGGTAAAATACATGTCTACATTTTTCACAGCTTCGAAAAGGAAAAGGACCATGAAATGTAAAAGTTTGTGCAGAGTATTGATGGAAAGGAGTAGATAGCCAAAGAAAACACGTTTTGATTCAAAAGACCACTGATGAGAGCATGCTTTGGACGGTATTTGATCAGATTTGTGTTGAATCCAGCTCCTTTCATGTGGAAGCCTGATTGTATTGAACCTCTATAGAGGTCAGCTGCAAACCAAAGCTGCTCGCAGCACTGGGTCAAACTCTGTCTGAGTCTTTATCTCTTATCCGTGTGTTAGTCACGCAACCTCAATTTAATATACCTAGCAGTATTTATAACCACTACTACATGTGACTGGAAAGCTTATTCTTGTTAAGTGACAGGAGAAAGGAGGGTTCAGTGGACCGGCTGTCCCAACCAAAAGGGGGACACCCTGACACCCCAGACCACAGTCTGCTTGTTGGCTTTCTTGAGCATGATGAAACATATCTAAAAGATAAGATCCCTCGTAAGGTGCTTTGGACCAAGGACTACAAAGTCCCACTGTTGGATTTGGATTTGATGAGATGCTCCCTTCCTTGCAGGAGCTGTACTGACGTGGTGTGCTGCGTTATCTTCATCATCGGCATCCTCGGATACATCGCGCTGGGAAGCGTGGGTGAGTTTTCACGCACGCTGTCTTCGTCACACACACACACACACACACACACACTTCCGCAGACAGCTCCGCCGAGGGTGTGTTGCTTGTTTGTGGATGAGCAATATGCTGCGTCTTCATCATGTTACCACGACTGGTAACAGAAGGTCACTCGTTGCCAGATAAGATAATGGGAGCTGCAGCTTTTGGATTTGGTCGTCCATGTCCGAGAGGGGAAGTAGGAGAAAAAACGGACCTTGTGTTTTCGCTCCTTGGAATCTTTTTGTAAAGCAGTGCCCATTATGTGGACAAACCACTTATGTTCAGGGACATTGAGAATGTGAGAATGTTGACCATTCATTGTTGGATAACGCACAATGCATTCATTGTAAAATAAATCTGTGCTAGTTTAAGAAACTCTTAAACAATTTTGCTTTTATCTTTAAGGAAGGGTGTTAAATGGTTCTATGGCTCACTCTGATGTGCTTATATCATGTCTGTTATCTTAAATCAGACGGTGGCGATTCATTGGCCCCTATCTCTCTCAAAACCCCCTGGGAAAAATGTATCGGAAGATTTCGACACAATACGTTCTCCGCTAATAATAAACCGGGAGAGGGGCAATCTCGTGAATTAGTTTGAGACACTTCCTCTCTCTTCCCCTCGCTTTCTCTCATCATCTTTTACTTCAGAGATCAAACAGGGACACACACACATGCTTTTCTCAGTTTTGCGAGGGCCCGATCGAGTGTGTAGGCCCAGGAGCCTTTTCTGAAGAAGCATGGCTGCAATTTCTCTGTTTCTTTCGAAAGAACCCACAGGCGTGACCATTGATGTGTCTTCAAATAGACAGGCTTCGCCCTGATCAGCAGGGAAATGATTCCTCTGTTCTGTGTGTGTGTGTATGTGTGTGTGTGTGTGTGTGTGTGTGTGTGTGTGTGTGTGTGTGTGTGTGTGTGTGTGTGTGTGTGCGTGTGCGGGGCTTTAGATTTTTCTTAGTGTTTCTTACTCAATCTTCATTGTTGCACCAAAGAAGCTGCGAGACGGCATCTTCATCACCACTATTCTGGGGCACCAAACGCACAATAGCTCATTGACTCGGGGAGGCGGAAAGTCCTAACACACGTCTTGGTCGGGTTATTCAAACAAATCAGAGTTCCAGGATTCCTCCGTAATTGAATGTCAGAGTTGCGCTCTGCGTCTGCTGCCCGCGGTAGCGCTCTGCAAATGGAGTTGGATTAACACAACCTCCTAGCTGTCCTCTCTATTCTCCCGATCACAATGCAGGCACGCACAGTATCCCGCTCCCGTTATAGCTCCGTCGATTTTGAAACCAAACAAACAAGAGGACCCCCTCCCTCTCTGCTCGTTCCCTCCCTCTGTTTCTCCGCCATTATAAAGTTTAGCATTTCACCCACCTGTGATTGACAGCCAAGCTGGATTTTCTGAACCAAACAGGGCAGGGATAGCTCTTAAATAATTTCCTGTACAGCAGCTTTTATAGGATTAGAGCGGTTTAAAGGATAAAGACCCTCGGTTAATGGTTGACATTGTCTATGATAAGAATGTAAATCAGCCACCTCATCCAAAACTTAGCCGGGGGAAGTTTGTATGCATCAACTTGTGTTGGACAACACAAAGATACAGCTTTTGGAGGGGTCGAACCCTGGTTTTGAATAGAGAGGGCGTCAATGGCTTATTGCGAATTGTGTGGACTGTACACTGTACCGTGCTGCAGAGAATGAATCACATTCTCCAAAAAACTCACTTTACCATAAGAAAAAAACAACTACTATTGTTTGCTCTAGTTTACTTTTTCCAAGATACGACCCACCTCGTGTGTAGATTTCTATCAAAGATGCTATTGACATCCATTTAAGGTCCCTGGCTATGTGGTTTGAGATGAATGTGTCGGTTTTCCAGCCTGGATCCATGGAGACCCACGGAAGGTGGTCTTCCCGACCGACAGCCACGGACAGTTCTGCGGCCAGCAGGGGACCAACAATGCGTGAGTTCTGAGAAGTGTTTTTAAAAGGCAGAGCCCTGCTTTAAATACAGCGCTGGATGGAAGCTCTCCACTCCGCCGTTTGATGCCAATGACAAAGAGAATGAGAAGAATGCATGAATATATTTCATGGATCAAAGGGTTGCTTCTGCGTTTTTCCTCAGAGTAGGCGGTTTTTAAGAGCAGCTTCTAATTATTCCATCCATCTCTGCTTGGTCATGCCTTCCCCCCCCACCCCCCGCACCCCGGACAGAAACAAAGCCATATTATTCTACTTCAACATCCTGCGGTGTGCCAGCCCTTCTGTCCTCATCAACCTCCAGTGCCCCACCACACAGGTAAGAGAACCTACAGAAGCACCCATAGGAGGAGCTTCTCTCACCCTTCTGCTCACCTTTCCTGAGAGTTTGTTGGGATCCTGTTGGGAGGCACATGCTGACTTGCTGTCCTTTGTGTTTTTTTGCTTTTTGTTTTTTCCCGTCTCCCAGCTCTGTGTTTCAAAGTGCCCAGACAGATTTGCAACGTACCGAGAGATGAAACGCAACTACAAAAACTGGGAATACTACAAGCAGTTCTGCAGGCCAGGCTTCGACAATCCTGACAAGGTGAGGGGATGCTCACAGTGCCACCTGCAAGCCTTCATAAATACCTTTCACCATAAAAGGGGTTCAACAAGAAGACGTCAAATGTGTCATAAATATTTGGCCAGTTAAGCCCTTTGAGACTGTAATGGGGATTGGCTATCCAACATAAAATAAAGTTGAATTGAATTTAAATGTAAAATAAAACCACTCTCAGCTAGAGTGTGAATGGATTCGAAAGGGTGTTTGATCTAATATCCGACAGGAAGTGGTCGCCGATTCAACTCACAGTTACGAGCTCTTCCGCAGCCGTGACGTTGGCGTTTGTTAGTCAGCCGTGTTTTTTAGGACAGTGTGAGAACACACAGGTTGTGTGTGTGTGCGTCAGCTGAAATCGTCAGCTGACACATTCATTCGACTGATTCATTGATTTGATTTGATGTATTTACCACCCCTGTCACACCTCATGCCCCTTGCGCTGGGCTACACAACTGACTGCAGTGTGGCGGTGGGTGGTAATAACGATAATAATTGTAAAATGTTTCTTTTATATAGCGCCTTTCTCATACTAAAGGTCGCTTTACAGTGCCATGAGCACACACAGAGCAGGAAAGCGCAACACAAAGTTCAACCACACAAATATAAATCTATATAAAATATATATATAGAGGGTAGCTTGAGGTACAAACTTGGTTGAACTGACTCTCACACCTCCCCCCGCCCCCCTCTTCTCTGTGTTTAGCCCGTGGATCAGGTGCTGCGAGACGAAGACTGCCCATCCATGATCGTCCCTAGCAGACCATGTAAGTGACCCTCTGGATTTAGCGGGGGGGGGGGGGGGGACACACCTCCAGGGGGTGGGACATCCTTAGTGGGGGCATACCTCTGTTGGGGGGGGGGCGACACCTTGGGGGACACCCCAGGGGGGGATGCCCTTGGGGGGACGCCTTGGTGGGGTGACACCCTGGGGGGGGGGGGGGGGCATCTCTAGGAGGGGGACTCCATGGGGGGGGGGGGGGCACCTCTTGGACTGGAGGGAGGGACACCCTGGGGCTGTGGGGGGGGGGGGGGGGGGGGGGCGACCTGGGGGGTTCGCCTCTTGGGGGGGTCGCTCCGGGGGGGTACCTGTGTTTGTGGGCTGACGTTGCGCGGTTCATCCCCTGTGTCTCCAGTCCTCCAGCGGTGCTTCCCTGACTTCGTCACGAGGAACGGCACCTTGACGGTCCGCAACCAGCGGAGCTTCCAAGACGGCGACGGCGTGACCAGGAGCGTCGCCGACCTCCGGGACGCAGCAAAGTAAGCGAGCGTCGGTTCGGTCGAGCTGGGCGTCGCACGACAGGAGAGGGACACCATGCTAGAGACTGTCGAACAAGAGTTCATTCACTGAGGCGGGACGATGTAATTCATTCAATGTCAACCCTCATGCTGCAAAAGAAAGAAAGTGCTTGTGTAATAAAACAAAATGTTTCAAAGTCTTCCACACCCCCCCCCCCCCCTCTTCTCCCAGGGACGTCAGGACAACTGTCTCAGGGTAGGAGAATATATTAAAACAATGCTTTTTTCCCCTGTGCCCCCCGAAGCCTACTGACTAACTCCCCGTCGGTTTCTGCTGTTCCATCAAGAAATCTCCTTCTCTTTTCCAACTGTCCAAGGGGAAAAGAAAAAAAAACGATTTCTGCCCCAACACAATTGTCCAACAAAAAATGCAATCCTCCCCGAAGCATCCCCATTCTTCAACTACAAGGCGATAGGGCTCCCCCTGGTGTTGAGTCAGGGGATTTCTTTATTGACTGAAATCTCGTTACAATGTGTTGGGCTGGCTGTTGGGGTTGGGAACGGCTGTCTGGGAATGTGTGTATGGAGAGCACTCCCTCCCTTACCGTGTGTAACACTCTGCTCGTCCGGTATTGCTTGCTGGAGCTTTAATAACGCTGCTCTACTGTGACTCATTATCTGGGGTCGTTTTACAACTTACAGTCCCTTGTAAGCCATACTGAACTCCACTTACAAAACCCAGCCTCTGGTTGCCCACACTATCCAAAGCATTGTAAGCTTCTTTTTTTCGTTTTATTATCTTTGCTTCGTCATGTGCCTAAAGAGCAAAGATAAATAAAAATGTGACACGATGTTTTAGCATAAGGCTACTGTTCTGCTCAATGCCAGAAAACACTTTTTAAATGTCAACGGCTGTGACTTTGTTCATATGAAATTCATTGTGTCCTCATCCCTTCTCTTCCCCCTCTCTCCGTCTCCCTCTTTCTCCCATGATCTCTCTCTTTCTTTCTTTCAATCCATTTCTCCCTCTCTGTCTCTCTCCATCTATCTCTCTGTCTCTCTCCATCTATCTCTCTCTGTCTCTGTCTCCTTCTCTCTCTCTCTCTCTCTCTCTCTCTCTCTCTCTCTCTCTCTCTCTCTCTCTCTCTCTCTCTCTCTCTCTCTCTCTCTCTCTCTATCGCTCTCTCTCTTAACTCCAATCCTTCACAGTGGTATCGCTAGTCTGCTGGATGCCAAAGAGGTTGGCATGAAGATCTTTGAAGATTATGCCAGTTCCTGGTACTGGATCCTCATGTAAGTGCAGGACCGGTGAAAACACACTCTCGTGCTCTGGCATGAGGCAGACACTGAGACCGGATTGCTTTAGAAAGCCTTTGGGGGAAAAACGAAATGAGCAATGAGCCTTGTCAGATTCACTGAGAGCACATGTTGTGTATAAATACATGTTCTATTCATTTTTATTATAACTTTCTGCTTTGGATCTAATCTCCCGTCCCGGGATTCTTGTTTTATGATATGTTTTAACCGCCAGTGTGATGTGGGTGACCTCAGGGTTTGTAATGATAACAGTGGCGTGTGTGTGTGTGTGTGTGTGTGTGTGTGTGTGTGTGTGTGTGTGTGTGTGTGTGTGTGTGTGTGTGTGTGTGTGTGTGTGTGTGTGTGTGTGTGTGTGTGTGTGTGTGTGCGTGCGTGCGTGCGTGCGTGCGTGGTTTCAGTGGGCTGGTGATCACCATGGTGGTTAGCCTTCTCTTCATCCTGCTGCTGCGGTTCACCGCGGGCGTGCTGCTGTGGCTCGTTATCTTCGGAGTCCTCGCCGCTCTGGGTTACGGTGAGGGCCGTATTACCCATGGTCCCCGGCTGTGAGAGGACACTCACCGCATGTACTTTATAAGGAAGGAGGGGAGTAGGTGTAGGGGGGATGGGGGTGGGGGGGAGCTAAATATAGATATGTGTGTGGGTGATGTCGGCAACAACTTTTTCAACAAGAACCTCCCTCAGCTCTCGCTTTTGATACATAGTTGTCATGGAAAAACTTGAAACCAAAAAAAAAGATTGGTATCTCTCTTCACACCTTTCTCTCCCTCCATCTCTCTCTCTCTCTCTCTCTTCCCCTCTCGCGCCACCTCGCTCTCCCTCTACTGTGTGTGCATGTATTTTGTTCTAGTTGTTAATCTCCTCCTCCCGTTTCACATCTTTCTCACCTGGCCCCCCTCCCCCCTCCCAGGTATCTGGCACTGTTACTGGGAGTTCAGCTCGCTGCGAGGGAACTCTGATGCTGATGTCACCCTCTCCCAGATCGGTTTCCAGGCAGACTTCAGCATTTACCTGCAGCTCAGTCAGACCTGGCTCGTCTTCAGTACGTGGCTGTCGACCAATCGACAATCGTTTTTTTTGTTGAATAATGGAATAACACACACATACACTGGAAGGTGTATACACAAAGTGTGGAAGCTGTGCTGGTAGAGTAGATCTAAACGACACTGAATGCTTTTGTATTCCTGTATTAACCAGAGTATTCTAGTTTGTAGAGCACCTTGGACTGTAGAAACATTTATTAATTACTTTAGGGAAATGTCTAAACTTGTATTGTTTTATTACAAACTTTAAATGTAATGGTGGAAAGCTATTATAAACAAGGTAACAGTTAGCACACATTGTCCCTGCTTTCAGGTCAGTAGTGTCAGTGTCCACATATTATCCACGTAATAACATTTATCTACATTTAATTTGCAGTGATCTCTCTCTCTGTAATTGAGGCCATCATTATCCTCATCCTGATATTCCTGAGGAACAGAATACGCATCGCTATTGCACTTCTAAAAGAGGGAAGCAGGTTAGTAACACACACACACACACACAAACACACACACACACACACACACACACACACACACACACACACACACACACACACACACACACGGTAGGTTCTTATCTACAGTTATTGAAAATGTTTTCTAACTCGTGTCTTTTGATTCTAGGGCTATCGGCTACATCATGTCCACTCTTTTCTACCCAATTATCACCTTTTTTCTTCTGGCGATCTGCATAGCCTACTGGGCCATGACAGCTGTGTATCCTTCTGACTTTAAACATGTTCACGTGCAGAAACCCGTTCTGTATGTATGTCTCTGTTATTGCGAAGTGGCTATGATCGACTCAGAATTTATTCATATCTTTACGATTGTCTTAGTTGAACAACAGAAAACGGATAGAGGTCATGGTATCATTGAGAGTTTCAAGAGCAACTTAAAAAAAAACGAACCACCAAGGTGCAGGGACAGTACTCCCTAGAGGGAATTTGGTGTATTGCAGTTTATCGCCGTTCACAATTACTTATATGAGACGTACAGTGAACAGTGTTTTACATTTACCCAATGGTTGTTGTGGTTGACTGCTTTCTTTGTTACGACTCTGGATCCTTCATAGGGGTGTTTTCTTTGTTAGGCTGGGTTATGTCTCATTCGGGATTGAGGGTTTCGTCCTTGACTGTTGAACCCCTAGCTTCTTGTCATCGTCGGGCGATGCTGTCTACAAGGTCATGTCCACGCAGTCCAAATGCGTCTACGCCAACCAGACATGTGACCCAGAGGTGAGGGGCCAGCCTGTAAAATATCTCTATCTCTTATCGCGCTGATCATGAGCGGAATATTCCAGTGGAACATTCCAGTGGAACATTACAGTGGATCATTCCGTATGCCAGCATTACGTATTGGATGGATTGATTGATTTACTTGATTACATTCAGAGCATGGGCTCTATGCCATGCTCAGTATTCTGGTTCAGCAAATGAAATTCAAATGGTTTCAGGTTCCTGCGTGGCAACAGCTTCTTGTGACTAGGAGACATTTCTCGCAGGAACTAGCAGTAAAGTAAAATAATGATTCATGTGCTATTTTTGTATATACATGTGTGTGTGTTGGATTGGAGCCATATATAATGCTATATTTTAAGCTAGGGACATTTGTTTGACGAAGAGGCTTATTGAGTTATCTAGCTAGCTCCCCTGTGCACCTCACTACTTAAACAGAAAAAAAATTTACAAATGATGTGACCACACTCACAAATACAGAATTAAGTAATTCAACAGGTCTTTTAGTAGGAAGCATTTATTATCTCAAGCAAGTCACTTTTCTTGCCAAGGGTGGAATATGTTTTGGGGGTATTTTGGGTTATCTCCAGGGCAATTTGGTCAACTGTTTGGCCATACTTAATTTTTCTGTGCTGCATGACATACCAATATTCAATGACTCCAATGTAAATAACAAATGGACCGCCTTGCAAACACAGTAAAATAGAGAATTAAACTCTTTTAAGGGGGGCATTAAAAAGTCCCTGTCATCTCAATTTCTGGCCCAATTCAAAATATTGTAGGGTCAAAATCCCCCCAGCCCCCTGTTTATCACTGACCCTACACTTTACCTCACTGCACTGCACTGCATAGCATCTCACTGCAACTCACTGCACTGCACCTCGGTTCATCTCACTGCACGGTCTCCGCATGACAGCTCCCTCCCAACGCTCTCTCTGTGTCTCCTGTCTGGTGCCTCCCTCCAGACCTTCAGCCAGAGCAGCCTGCCCGTCGCCTGCCAGGGCTCCCAGTGTGCGTTCGCCTTCTACGGGGGGGAGAGCCTGTACCACCGCTACATCCTGCTGCTGCAGCTCTGCAACCTCTTCCTGTTCCTGTGGCTGGTCAACTTCACCATCGCCCTGGGCCAGTGCACGCTGGCCGGGGCCTTCGCCTCCTACTACTGGGCCCTGAAGAAGCCCCAGGACATCCCTCCCTTCCCGCTCTTCTCCTCCTTCGGCAGGGCCATCAGGTGACGCACGCGCCCATACACACACACATGCACGCACAAAGATACTGCAGGTTGCTTCCTGCTCCGATAAACAACAGAAATTGCGTTGCATGTGAAAGCTTACATTGCAATGCACCTCTATGATACATTTACATTTGGCAGAAGCTTTCATAGAAAAAACGTTAATGCACACATTCACACACCGACGGCGGAGTCGACCATGCAAGGCGACAAGGGAGCAATTGGTGTTGGGTGTCTTGCTCAGGGACACTCCGGGGATCGAACTAGCCACCTTTCGGTTACCAACCAACACGCTCTACCTCCTGAATTAAGCCAACCTCCCCTCTTTCTGATTCAGATTCTGTGTGAGCGAAAGGCGGATTGAAACAAGGACTTTACTCTGTAGTTTACTTTAATGTAGAGGGTTCAGGTACGAGGCCTACAGAATCCCCCAATGTCTGCATCCTACCTTGGGCGCTGGGGATCAAACCCAGTATCTTTGGGCCTTGTAGTCGAACACCCTATTCGCTTTACAACCCTGCACTTCGATTAGAAACAGTACAAAGAGGAATTAGGACTCACACACACACAGTGGTTTTGTGTTTGCGGTGCTGGTTTGTAATTGCATGGTTTCGGTTAATCCCATAGAAGTAGCAATCATAATTCCTCACATTCAAATTCTGTATTTTTAATTGTACGTTATTGCGTCTTTTCAGGTACCATACAGGTTCCTTGGCCTTTGGTGCATTGATACTGGCTGTCGTGCAGTTTTTCAGAATTGGGCTGGAGTATCTTGACCATAAACTTAAAGGTACAGCATGATGTCTTCCATCAAGACTTACAGTGCCTTTGTACAGCTAAGCAAATGTAGCAGTTGTGTATTCATGGGTAAAAAAAAAATATATATATATATATTTAGTAAACATAGTGGAATTTTTGGACCTGACGCACGGTGCATAAGAAGGTAATGATGATGATGATGTTTTGTTTTTTTACCTTAGGTTCCCATAATGCATTTACCCGATTCCTGCTCTGTTGCCTGAAATGCTGCCTTTGGTGCCTGGAGCGCTTCATCAAGTTTATGAACAGGAACGCGTACATCATGGTAATGTAACAGAGGGACCTTATCAGTATTAATACATTTCAACCTGCAGTGTGCAGTCGTTTTCACCACAGCCATCACTTTGGTTCAAAACTGATATAATTAATCTCAGAGTTCAATGAATCACGGTTGGTGGTGGTCTTTGTTCGGGGAATTGCTGCCGCTGAAAGTGACTTGTGCAGGTCTAACACACTGATATTCCTGCTTCCCATGATATCACGTTTTCCACAGGAAGTAAATGTGTTCTCAATTTGGTGCTCATTTCTCTCTCGGTGATAGATAGCGATATACGGGAAGAACTTCTGCACGTCAGCCAAGGACGCCCTCTTCCTGTTGATGAGGAACGTTGTGAGGTACTGATTTTGTGTGTTCCTTCACATGATCCACTTTATACCGCAGAACTACCATTAAAGATCTCCTATTATACTACTTTTCTGGTCTTAATTTCTTATTAATGACTCCTATAGAGCAACCTGACACGAATCACAGCACAAAAAACGATGTCGATTTTCGGGAAACTCTTCGTCTCATCTGGGCGCTTTCAGCATTCTCTGTCAACACTCGGCTTCGTCCTTCTCCGCCCCCTCGCCCCCGTCTGCCAACCCCACTCCATTTTCCTTTGTACACATATACCGACAAGAATCCCTCCTTCAAATGTCCCTAGCTGTAAATGCTTTAAAACAAATTACAGGCAACAATTACGCCAAAGATGTCTAATTAAAAGAGGATGAACTGATTTGGTGTTTATTTTTAAGATACACCCCCAACACCGCCTGGTGTGTGTGGGTGTGCGTGTGTGCATGTGTGTCTTCATCCATCTGTGAGTCCCTTCTGTCTGTTTGATCGGCACTCTTCTTCTGTCCTCTGGGCGTCTGGCTCCGCTCGGCTTCTTCTTCGGTGGTGTCCTCTGCAGGGTGGCGGTTCTGGACAAGGTGACGGACTTCCTGCTCTTCTTGGGCAAACTGCTTATTTCAGGGAGTGTTGGTAAGTGTTTTTCCTATTGTTGGTGTGTGATGGAAAGTGATGGGGTGTGTTGATGAAAATCTTTACATGAACCTTAAAATGTTGCCTTCCCCTAGGTGTTCTGGCATTTTTCTTCTTTACCCGTAAAATACCAGTCATTCAAGAGGAGGTGCCGTCTCTTAATTATTACTGGGTCCCTCTGCTGGTAAGAAACGGAATTGTACTTATTAGAATTTAATCAAATACAAAACGCAGTGATTAAGAATATATAGGGTTAGATATCCACTCTGAGCGTTCCCTTTCCCCAGACTGTGATATTCGGTTCATACCTGGTGGCCCATGGCTTCTTCAACGTCTACGCCATGTGTGTGGACACACTGTTCCTCTGCTTCTGTAAGTCTGAACTTTCAGTGATGACACACTGTTTATCCGATTCAACAATGCCCCCTTTATGTTTTCCACGTACGCTGCAACGGTATCGTGATTCCTCTCTTTCTTTAATTCTCTTTCGATTTGGCTTTCGATAAATAGCAAACCCGTCGAGCACCGTCTTGTACGGAGGGTCCGGGCGGTTGGCTGTCATTCTGTTAACCTTCTGTTCCTCCTACCTGGGCTAACCAATCGGTGCACCCCTCTAACGCTGTTGCTTGTGTCTTCTCTTTTCCTTTTCCTCCTTGGCACCTCCTGCTGCTTCTGTCCTCTGGCCTCGGCGGGGTGGTGGTGGTGGTGGTGGTGGTGGCTCTGGTGGTGGTGGCTCTGGTGGTGGTGGCTCTGGTGGTGCTGGTGGTGCTGGTTATGTTGTGTACGCTGGCCCAGGTGAAGACTTGGAGAGGAACGACGGCTCGTCGGCCAGGCCCTACTTCATGTCCCCCGGCCTGCACAAGATCCTCCATAACGGGGAGCAGGCAGCCAAGCTCTGCACCGGCTCCTAAGACCACCGCTTCCTGGGTCCCCGTGTGGCTAGGGGGGAAGGGGGAGGAGGGGCAGGTTCCATGGACATTTATTTTGCTTAAGTACTGTATGGATTTAAAGCAGACTCATCTGACCCTGCTGGGACCTGGGCTGGTCCGGTTTGACCTGGTTTGACCTGACTTGGATTTGGTCATGCTGAACACGAGCGTAGCTCATCTACGTGTCTTTTTCGGCCTCTTGGCGGAGAAGGGGCATGCCTGGGCATTTAAAAATCTCTACTCTCTTCCATTTATCTTGCACCAACTCATCTTCTTCTTCTTCTTCTTCTTCTTTTGCGAACTTGCCTTCTGTCCAGACTGCAGCTGGCTCTCTCTCAATCTCCCGTGCGCTCTGCTGCCCCCTAGCCTTAAGGATAGGACACAACCCCTGCTCACAGGAAATGTATGCAGAGCATGACCCGAACACAAACAGACGATGTACAGTACAGACACCACAGACACTCGCGGGCGAACATACACGAACATTGGTTACTGGCGTTGGCGGGCCGAAATTATATTAAGAATGGGCGCCCTCTTGTGGCGCTTGCATTTACGTACACCTCTGTCTTGTAGACACTACGACGTGTGGCCTGAGAACCGTATTATGGGGTCTTGTGAATAGCATGAATATTTTAAATGGCTGTGTTTGTGGATGACCCTTGGTTTGTTATTACTGTTTGATACACTAATGCAAACGGACTCCAATTAAAGATGACGTGCAATTCCGCAGAAAGGCCACCTTATTTAACTTATCTTTAATCAATTCAAAGTAAAGGTTGATCCGAAGAATGAAGGAGGAGATTTGTATCACGGTAATGTTTTCTCTTGTCTGAGGAAACAAGGATATTATGTGGGTTGATTGGACTTCCTAGGCTTTCTACACTTTCACTAAAGGTATGAAATGAGTAGAAGCATTTGTGAAATCTGAATGCAGTCCATGTAGTTTATGTGCCTATAGTTGATTGAAAAAGAAAGAAATATCCCTGTTATTCTGTGGCTTTGATCCGACTCCTAGGACCTTTGTTATAAAGTTTATAAAAGGATGTTGAAGCCATCTTTGGTAAAATATTTTCTAACAAATGGTTCAGATCTGTTTGAGGCTCAATCAGTGTTCTTTTTGTATAGGATAATTATTTTGTATCAATGAAATCCAATGAAATGTGAATAATCTTTTTTAATAAATAAAAATGGTGAAATGTTTATTTTCCTGATTTTTCCGATCGAATAACTCATATGTCTGTTCATAATGTGCGGGGAGAGACCAAAGGGACTTGATATCTAACTAAATATATTATCTTTAACTCTGGCGCTCTCTAGTGGAGGACCTCGAAACAAACGACGGTTCTGCGGCCCGGCCCTTCTACATGAGCAACTCCTTGAAGAACCTTTTCAACAAGAGCAACAGCAGACAACCCAACATCGCCAATGGCAAAGCTGGAAGTGAGAAACTTACAAAGTCAGGGAAAACCAGGCACCGATGATATAGCTATAGCCTATAAGGGATGAATAGATTTCAAAGTACAACGTTTGCCAGTTTTTTTTGGTATAATTTTGGATTATATGTACTGCATCGTATGTGGTTTCCAGTTTTCACCACTGGGTGGTGCTAAATGTAACATAAACTTTTCAGATTTATCACCATTCCGTTCCTAAAGGTCCCATGACATGCAACAAGGTGTGAGTGTGGTTAGCCTTACAAGCCTCTTTGAAAATGTGCACCTTAGGACATCACAAGTGGGTGTGTCCACCTAGATGTGTGCTGGATAGATCAGTCTACCAGCCTACCCAGTGGACTGTAGCAAACGTTGCTCATCTATCCGGCACACATCTAGGTGGACACGCCCACTTGTGATGTCGTAAGGGGCAGATTTAAAAACGGCCGGTAATGCTAATCACCCTCCCACCTGGTGGTATGTCATGCTACCTTTAAACGCTATATAATTTAGTCATCATGCATGGAATACCTTCATAATTATAACGGTGTTGAATTACCGCATAATAGTAGGCTGCCATATTCAATATCTAACTCTAATTTAGATATTTTATATCGAAATAAGTTTATATATATTGTACTATAATATTTAATATTGCTTTCAATGTATTGCGGAACTTCATGAAGGGATCAGTATTAATGTTTTTGTTTTATCCAAAAGTGTAGCGAGAAAATAGGAAGAACACATTTTGCTCAGGTTTGTAGGCCTATAGAGTGGCAAAGTCACACCCCTTCCGGTAGAGCCCATAGGACCTATGAGATCGAAAAATCTGAATGGGTTTCAATGGAGAGAAAGTAATTATTTTCTGATCCCAGTCTTTATATGCCCCGGATTACACATACGTTTGTGGATTTAAATGATAATATTTCATGTCAAGAGATTGACCGTTTATTGTGCAATTGTTCAGTTAAAGGCTGTAGAGAAAACACAATGAGAAAGACTACATGACTCGTATGTGCCGTCACGCTCCCTGCGACTGGCGTGGACAAGACCGCCAATCTCCCCATCGGCATAAATGAAACTCCTCACATGCCCCAACTTATAATGGTTTTCACCTCTTTTGATGCTTTTATCCTCCCCTTGGAAAAAACCTAACATCATCAATCTTCTACGCAATTTTTTTTTGTTTTCTTTGCATGAAAAATCATATCATTCAAATGGGCTCTACCGGAAGGGGCGTGACTTCGCCACTCTATAGCTCAGGGTACAGCTCTATGTATAGGACGTTATTTTGTGATGCATCTATAGACTGTATGAAATATGCAACAGCCAACTTACATGTTTTTGTAACATATCTCAGTCCTTAATGCAGTACATTGGAATGTATAATTCCAATATTTATGTATCTATATCTCCCTCTCTTGTATGGCTTTAACTGTATGCTTATTATCACATTCATCTCTTGTACTCTCTACTTACTTAATGGATTTAGGTGTGTTACTATCGTGTTATTTATACATTTAACAGATGAGAGTGTTGAATGCGCTTTTCATATTTTTTTATATAAATTATATATGTATAATGTATCAATATAGTGGGAGAATAATTTGTACAGATCATTCACTATGTATGTAAAGCAGTGGAAAATAATGCCCATTTGTGATTGGGTGATTATGATTATAATTAGGAAATAGTTGAGTGAAAGGTTTTAGTTTTATATCATCCTTTAAATTACCATATCAAATATCCCTGAGTTGCTCTGTTTAGAAAGGTATTTGGATTCATGAAAATATTGTGATATAAAAGTCCCTTTCTTACTTCATAAAGTCCTTGTTGTTTTTTTATTCCATAACATTGTAGCATTCAGAAAAACATCATCAAAATTATTTATTACAAAGATTGCTGCACTTTTCAGAGGCTACCGATTCATTCTTCACTGTCTATATTATATCATATGAGGGGGACAAGGCTTTGTCATACCAATGTGTATTCTATCATGCAGCTACAAAATAATAACTTAAAGCTAGGGTAGGCACCTTGGAAGATAACAGCCAGAGTTAGCTCGATTTTGAAAGTCCTATCCAACCAAAAAGATCGCTCTCCTCCCTTCAGGCCTCCCTCCAAAGCCACTCTCCGAAAACTAGCAACTAGCTCGCTAGCTTTAGCAATCGGTTCAACGGGCCTTATGGAAGACTATGGCTATGACAATCAGGGCACGGGCAGGTGCACTCATGCTGGCAGGCAGCCAGGTAGGTAGGTATGGTAGGCCATCCAAATGGCTTATTATAGGCCTGTGGTAGCCACAGATACAAAGATACAACTTAATCAATTATTATAACATTTATTGATTGAGTTGTTGTCATGGGAATGAAACTAATGTCTGATACTTTTGGTTGAAGCTAAAGTGAATTGGAGACAGCAGATATCTCCAGAAATCGAGTTCAGGCAAAGTGAAAAACCACACAAAGTGGTATAAATAGGACCTGGGGTGCATTGTACGTCACCTTTAGATATATATTAACAATGTTCATGTGAAGGCCTGTAGGATTAGCCTACTTCATAGGGACTTAATAATAATAATCCGATCTTCCTTCTCGATACTGAACCCTTTGACTGGTAAGTGAACTGCAGTCTGGTCAAGCTAGCGTATTGAGAGAACTCCTTGGGTTGATACGAAAGCAGTCATTTATAATAAAAATGAAAGTGCAAATCATAATGAAGCCTTCAAAAACTGCAAAGAAAATTCAAAGAATTGCTTCCCTCCCGTGTCAACTTTGTTGTCATAGTTACTGTTTTGTCTCCTTTGTGTCCCTACCGAGTCTCTTTCCTCCGCTGCCCTCATCCCAAACAAAAGAAAACAGCCCTCACAGAGCCCTGCGCCTTTGATGACACACGCCAGCCTCAAGCACACACACGGTGTACCCCCCGTGAGCACTAGCAGGCACACTGCTGTAAAACAAGCAGTCCCATGGCTGAAACGGGCTCCAACACGCTATCGCGGGGAACACCTTCAAAGCTCACTTCATGTGAAAATAAAACATAAAACACTTGTCACATGATCCTGTTTTTTATAGGGATCCTCAAACATTTACGAATGGGTTCTTGAAACTGATATTTCATGTTGAGTGAGAAGTTGATTTGATTTGTTTTCATCAGTAGGCCTGCGTCAGATCTCCCGCTCTGATCTTGATAAACGGTATTTTGATATGACTTGGCCTCCCTCCCACGTGCTGAATTGGATTATTTTGGTCAACCACAGTCAACAAGTAGATACAAGTCATCTGCTGGGTTTGAATGTGCTGCAACCGTCTTTATCGTTTTTGAGATATGTAGCTAGACAAAATATAAGAGCACAGAAAACATTTGTGGACACTACTTTGACAAGCAGAATTTGAAATAATTTCATATTTCCTGGTTCTTTTGGTCTGCTTAAGTGCAGTAAAGGCGTTGTGTCATTTAAACATCTTAAAAAAAAAGAAACAGGATGTTATAGATTAAGATTGAGATCGAAGTGGACTAGATTGAGTCCCCCTTTTGGAAGGCAATTGACCAGCTGGCTTCCTGATGCAGCCAGAACAATATGGAGACTTCAGGAGGACCCCAGCCCCAACATCCGTCCGTCCTCTCATCATGCGCGACCCCCTAGATAACACTGTCGAGTCATTCCGGTTCCTGGGGACAACAAATCCAAACGGGCCTTCAGGGGGGGGGGCGGGAACATCTCCCGAAGCATCAACAAGGCCCAGCAGAGGATGTTCTTCCTGCTATATCTTGGGATAAACAACCTGCCGCAGAAACCGACGGTCCTGTTCCACTCGGCTTACCTCTCACCGTTTGGTTCCCTGCCACCACTGCCAAAAGACATAGGAAGGCTGCAGGGATTTTTCGTTCAGCCGCCAAGGTCATCTGCTGCAACCTGATGTCTCACCTGGACCTGTACCCCTCCAGGACCAGGGAGAGAGCAGATCATCGCTGATCCTTGCCATCCCGTTCACAACCAATTCCAAAGAATTCTATCCAGTAAAAGGTTGATCTATCAAGACCAAAAACCTCCTGAACAGTTTCTTCCCCATGGCAGTTGGGCTCACAATCGAGACCGCTGCCTCCCACTGATTTCGGGGACTTCAACTATCCCCCCGCCTGGCCCTGACACACAGTCAATATTGATATTCATATTTAGTTTTAATTCATCTGTTTCGATATTTTGTCAAAGGTGCAGTGTGTAGAATTGCGTTGAACCTGTAGTGGAACTTGGCACTTGGAAATTAAATATAATGTTCATAAGAATGTTCTAATTTGTGGTTAATCCAATGAAAATAGGAATAGTTGTGTTTGTTTCCTGAGAATAAGCCCTCTCTCTCTCTCTTCACCCTCTCATATAGCCAGGCGAAGACAAGCATGGTCGGCCCCTTCGCCAAATAATCCAATTTAGAGAATTTGAAAGGAGAAAGGAGTTGGACTTTTAAAATGTAAAATACTGTAGTGGCCGTGTGCATGTAAGGGGGATAAGGACAAGTGTGTGGGCATCCTTTAATCCATCCATGTGGGGGATGATCGTTTTTGAGGTTGTTTCCCTTTTCGATAACTATAAATAGGCTCTCACGCTTTTGGAGAAGTTGGTATGCAAAACAAAACTGTTGCAATACATATGCACGACGTGATGTTATCTATGGTGCCCTATGTTCACGTAGGTGCGATTACTTGAAAGGAATTGTTACGCATTGCAACACAGACCGCTGTCGAGATGAATGGTCAAAACATAAAACATAAAAATTATAAAGTCGTCAATTATTACTACATTTTATGCAAGGGATCTTTAATATTTGTATTATACTGTGTTACTTTATGTCTTTGCATCCTCTCCAAGTCAGTTTCCTTGTTTTTGCAAATAATATGCTAATAATTCTGATTGAGACATCCGAGATGGTATTTGGTTGAATTGTTTTGTTTGTCAGAAAAAATGATTCACTTGGTCTTTGATGGTTTGCTACATGATGCTTCCCCAGGATTTGTTCGGAATTTAGTTCAAGAATAATTGTATGCAGACATTTATTTCCAAAATGGCCACCTCAAATACAAACAATAAATAAATGAACCATCAATATTAAAAGACTGATTTACAGTACATCATACTAAAAAATAATATTACAATTTCATCTTCATGATGAGTTGACTCGCAAAATGGCAGGTGAGGTTTGGCGGCATTCATTTAAAATATAACTGTCAAACAGTTTGCAATACATTTACACAAACAGACAAGTTTCTCTATGATGTCAGAGTCATATGAGGTACATAGAGATCATTTCAACAAACAAAGTACTTTAAGGATTGTAAGTGAAAGCCATCGACAAAAATTGAATTGAAGATTTCGAAAATAAATAAATATATAAATAAAAGAACAACATTCTCAGGGAAGAAAATATTTAGAAATGTGCTGTAATGTTTTTCAAGTCCTTGTCATTGAACAACATTTTTTCACCCCGACTTTGAGAATCCTGTCAATACTGAGAATGTCTTTGTGCTTGTATGCATGTGTGTGTATGTGTTAGTGTGTGTGTGTGTGTGTGTGTGTGTGTGTGTGTGTGTGTGTGTGTGTGTGTGTGTGTGTGTGTGTGTGTGTGTGTGTGTGTGTGTGTGTGTGTGTGTGTGTGTGTGTGTGTGTGGACGTGTGTGTGTGTGGACGTGTGTGTGTGGACGTGTGTCTGTGTGTGTGTGTATGTGTGTGAGTGCAAATGTTTGCATGCATGCATGTGTTTGCTGTGTGTGTGTGCATCCGTGCACTATTCTGTGCTTGCGTTTGTGCGTGCATGCATGTGTGCACAAATGCACGTGAGTGTCTTTGTGTGTTTGCATGCCCAAGCTATTCAGGCATGGGAAACTGGCAGCGAGGACATATTATGGGATGGCAGCAGTGGTTGGAACAACATTGAGGAAGGTGGGTGCACTGTGGAAAACAAGAACAGTGTATCACAATGCCATTCAGCATCTCATCTACGGTACGTCTATGGGTTCTACTCTCAATACTAAACACCCTGCACACACAAATCTGAAGCCAGAATTAAACATGGCAAGAACGTTCATATTGTCGACAATATTAGTATCCAGGAACAGTGTTTAACTATTAACTCAAATTCGATGTAAACACAGAGTCAGTCGTCAAGCGTGGAAAACAAAGAACTCACTTGGCTTAACACTTTTCATGTCCATTTTAACAGATCATTATGTATTTTGTAAGTATTGGAATTTCCTAGTTTATTTGTTGGTTTAAAGGGTTGTTTGTGAAGGACAAGACTGGCGTAAATGCTATTGTGAGGATCTGCTCACAAAAAGAGACTTTGCTCCCTCTGGGAGAAACAGGTTTGCCCGCAAGGAAAAAGGAACCATAAGCCAATCTGACCAGTTCTTTCCTGTGTTTTCCTCTGTGTTTTTCAGTGTTCTGTCTGGTGAATTCACTGGACAGTGAATTCACTGGACAGCCCCTAAGCATTATGAACCACTTCAATGAGTCCTTCATTCCTTACACTAACTATTAAACACCAACAGTATGTCATTTTAAATTACAGCTACATTGATCTAAACTTGGTTCTTGATACATAACAAAATGTTCTATTTGATTTGCTGCTGCCTGTTGTTTCCTTGTATTGAGCTATGTATGTTGATCCTTTACCTAATATGCATATATATCAACACATATATAATATAGATCTTATTACATTTGTGATCAATAATAACATTATAATCATTGAATTAGCATGTTACATCTTAATATATTAACATGTAATATATTCTTATTAATAACGTATTCATAATTATTATAATATAAAAAATATAACATTAAATATGTCATAATAATGAGAATAATATAATAATAATAATCGTTATTGTTATTATATTCGTATAACTGTTCTGATGAATAGCGTCTGCTTACCGTCTATGAACGAGTGCAGGGCAGAGAGCATGGACCCCTCAGGGCCACCGTAGCCTGAGAACTGGAGCTCCTCAGGGGTCACCGTGGGCTGGGAGAGGTGGCCCATGGGGGTCATGGAGCCCATGGAGCCCATGGAGGTCATGGAGTTCATGGAGCCCATGGAGGTCATGGTGTTCATGGAGGTCATGGAGGTCATGGAGGTCATGGGGGTGCTGGACGTGTGGGTGGGGCTCACGTGCTTCTTGTGTCGCGCCCGGCAGTTCTGGAACCACACCTGGGGGGGGGAGAGGCGCTGCGGTTAGGGAGGCGCCGACCGGACGGAGGGACGGACAGACAGACAGACAGACAGACAGACAGACAGACAGACAGACAGACAGACAGACAGACAGACAGACAGACAGACAGAATGACACAAAGACAGACCAATAGACGGATAGGTTAAATACAAGGACAGGCAGAGAGACAGACAGGTGGACAGACAGAGAAACAGACAGACAGACAGACAGATAGAATGGCAAGACAGAGAAAAGGCTTAGAGAGACAAGGAGACTGACTGACTGAATGACAGAGAGACAGAGAGACAGAGAGACACAGACAGTGACAGAGAGACAGTGACAGAGACAGAGAGACAGTGAAAGAGAGACAGTGACAGAGAGACAGTGACAGTGACAGAGACAGAGAGACAGAGAGACAGTGACAGCGACAGAGACAGAGAGACAGAGAGACAGTGACAGAGTGACAGTGACAGAGACAGAGAGACAGAGAGACACAGACAGTGACAGAGAGACAGTGACAGAGACAGAGAGACAGTGAAAGAGAGACAGTGACAGAGAGACAGTGACAGTGACAGAGACAGAGAGAGAGAGAGACAGAGAGACAGTGACAGTGACAGAGACAGAGAGACAGAGAGACAGTGACAGAGTGACAGTGACAGAGACAGAGAGACAGAGAGACAGTGACAGAGTGACAGTGACAGAGAGACAGTGACAGAGACAGAGAGACAGTGACAGAGAGACAGTGACAGAGACAGTGACAGAGACAGAGAGACAGAGACAGTGACAGAGACAGAGACAGAGAGACAGTGACAGAGAGACAGTGACAGTGACAGAGAGACAGTGACAGAGAGACAGAGAGACAGTGACAGAGAGACAGTGACAGAGAGACAGTGACAGAGACAGAGAGACAGAGAGGCAGAGAGACAGAGAGACAGAGAGACAAAGAAAGAAGGAGGGCAAACTGTCCTGGTCGACCTCCACCCCAATTCTCCTTCATCCCTGCAGTGCGTTTGAGTCCTGATTACTGATTAATTACTGATTAATGTTTCCGGTGACCTTGACAGGTCCCCAGTGTCAGCACAGTGTGGCCTTTTAAGAGCTTAGAGGTTTGTTCACCCTCTTAGGCTCCCCCTTTGCAAAGAACAGACTGTGGTGATTTGTTTGTTGATTAATCAAATGCATTTAACTTTTTTTTTTTTTTTTTTTTTCATATTCAATTTTTTTAAGGAAATGAAGAGATTGTCATTTATTCAAGCCTGGGTTAATTCAGTCACTTGAAGATTGATTTTTTTTGGTTGATTTGGTGGAATTTACAACAAAGAAAACCTGTTTACCCTCATGCAATATTTACCAAGCGCCATTTTTGATTTTCCAACAGTAAAGGTGAGACGAAAGAAATTGTCAGTTCAATTTACAGAGCATCTGACCTCCAAAACGCAGATGATTGCCTTGATGCCAACAGATCATCAACAGAGGGGAAGGCTCAGCTGTATGACTCTCTAACAGACCTGAGACCAGGCAGCTCTTCTACAGCAGACTGGTAGATAGGAGAGGGCTCACCTGTATGACTCTCCTGCTGAGACCCGTCTGTTCGGCCAGCTTCTGGAGCGTCTGAGCGTCTGGGTTGTTGTCCTGGGCAAACTGCGCCTGCATCACCTGCAGGGATGGACAGACAGGTGTTCAGCATAATTTGGATTACAAGGCTTTCTAGCTCCTTACAGCTGACGTAGCGTCGCTCCAAAGAGACTTGCTGCGATCCGATGTTTACAGTCCTGTCTGTATGTTCACCACTGAGCGAATGCATCCCACCTCCCTGCTTCTTCCTGATCATCTCCTAAACTCCTCATTTATAATGTCAAAATATTATCATGTATATTTATATATATATTATGTGTATCAATAATTGTATTAATAATAATCAATTTTTTGTTCAACGATAATACTACGAGAAGTTGAGCTATAGCTTCCTCATGAATATATTAGAGCCTGAATTTTTTTTATATGAATAAAGAGCTGTCCATCAAATGAAGGAGAATTCAATAACGGACATTAGGAGCTAGAGAGAATAGAGCCAGACGGGCGGCAGAGCGGTACCTGCAGCTGGTCCGCAGTGAAGCTGGTCCGGGCTCGCTTGGACGGCTTTGGCTGGTTCAGCTCCTGCTCCGTGGGCATTGCGCCCTCCATGTTAACGCTGTTCCCTGCAAGGATAGTCATTTGATCAGAACTATATTTAGTATATGTATTCAGGCCTATGTGTTTGTTATTTTATTTGAATAAATAGGCTAACTGAATCTTGCGCATTCAATCTACTTAAAAACAATTCTGGAACTCGCCGGACATATTCCAGGTATTTTATAAGGTTATGAAATAATTTACTCATTAAAGGGACGTTCAAAATGTTATTGAATTTTAAGAATTCAAAGTTTTGGAAATCCATCCCTAATTCGGCCTATAGGCCTATAGCCGCTGCGTTCACCAACATTGCTATACTGTCTAAATACCCGAATAAAATGTCTCTTTTTCAATTTAGTTAAATAAAAAATAAAAAATCTTAATTTGCATTAGGCGCAGTTTTGCTCATTGCGTAAAGGCCCCACTCTGCCTCGGCCTGCTGCGGGGGACCACGCGCTCACCCTTCTCCGCGGCCCGCTTGATGTTGTCCAGCATGCAGTCGTAGTGCACGCGACACAGCACCTTCTCCTCCACCAGGGCGAACTCCTCCCCGGTGGACAGCTGCCGCTTGCAGGAGAAGCATGCGAAGCAGGCCAGGTGATACACGCTGCCCTTCGCCCGGCGCACCCAGTCGGTGGAGTGGATGTTGCGGCCGCAGCAGGCGCACCACGTCCCATATCTTCTGTATGGAGGATCATTAGCAATCTTAGAAAATTGGGAAATTCGTGTCTGTTTATCTTGTGTTAAGCATCAAGGATGGGTATTTTTTTTTTTAATAAATAAAGGGTGGCTTTAATATTGGAAAGCATTAAAAGTAGCCTGTAATTATAAGCCTGACCAAATGCAATTTATTGGATAAGAAACATTAATAGTTATAATATAATAAGTATTCTCCCACAACCACTGTCCGCCCAACAATAATAATATTAAATAGATCAATAAGAAAAGCGAACAATAATAGTCTAATAATTATAACACACATAAAAATAAGCATCATGAATTATTACTATAAATATAATTATTATTAGTAGCCTAGTAGATACTATTAATATTTTTAAATTATTATCATTATTATTATATTATTATTATTATTATACACATAAGTGCCTATAATAATCACAATAAGCCTACATTATTATCCTTCCACGTTCTGCAAACACATCAGTGATGCTGATCAGTGTCACACGCCTCGTGCAAGCCCTCCTGATCCTAGACACATCAACGGTTTTCACGGCTTGTAACGACTCGGCGTGACTACCTACCTAAAGTAATCCAGTTTACAGAACACTTCTTTCTCTTTAATGTAACAACTGGCGTGGCTGCCGAGCGAGGTCTGGCAAACGCTGCAGGAGAGGCAGCGCACATGCCAGCACAGGTCGTTCACCTGCACGGAACACAATTAGCAGAAGTCAATCAAATAGCGAGGCGTAAAGAAGGTCTATGGGCTGATGAGTAAGAACATGGCAATTAGACGTGCACGCTTTCATCACAGTGCGTACACGCGATAAAGTTTTTCTTTTGCTGTATCGAAAAGACCCGTTTAGGCGACTCAATTGTCATGACAGGATTGGGGGAAATCAAAGCGTTCGCAGGGCGGACTAGGTATTTGTTTTACCTTTAGTAAATATTTATCGACGATGTCCTCGTTGCAGTTCGCACACACAGTTCTTCCCAGCAGAGGCGCGGAAGCCATCGCCTGCAGGGACGACGAGCACGAGTCTTCATCCAGGACCTCCACCGGCGTGTCCTGTGGGGGGCAAACATACCTGCGGTAAGACAAATATGCAGGCCCGCTGCAGACGCGCATCAGGTCCTGCGTCTGGTCCCACGATCAGAGAGAACGCAATAACTGTTCCATTAACGCACCAACATCACAGCGGGCTCCTCGCGCTTCTGCAGGTGAACGCGTCTTAAGTTTTGGGGGTGGTCGTCCTAAATTACGTTTCCAAACAGACGCAGGATCGCAGGAATGGATCGACTACACGCTCACTAAATAATGTGGTCTTCGGCCCTGTGGTCGTCCTGGAGAAAAAGCTGTAATCGAAAGGTTCTGTTTTTAAAGGGAAGCTTCTCCATCCGCGGTCCAGCTTCTCCCGCTCCCCCCCCTACACATGATCCCGCTCACCTTTCACCATGACAACCTCCACGATTAACGAAATGGCTTTTAAAAAGGAAGTTATAGTCTTTACCAACAAAAACACGCGGCACTTGAAGTAATAGTTATCCAATGTGCATTATGTTCTTGAGATCTGCATTTGTGATGCAGCAGTTCTGCCCGAACAATGGTCGGAACCCAACACAGCAATCTCACATGCCAATCAAAAAGTCCCATGGAAAGGGAATTGATTTATTTAATAACAGCAATTAAAAGGACTTAGTTGGACACAAACGCCTGCCGGGGCGACCTAGAGGTGAAGAGGTCTCATTAACTACTTGAGTTTTAATTACACGATATTCAGAAAGGGGGTCATTTTTTCTTCGACGTGTCTTGAAATTGTGACAACACTGCGCCCTGTGAATAGCCAGATTGGTTCTCTGCAGGTAAGTCGTTTACTAGTCTACATAAGGCTGAATACGGTTACATCTATCCAGGGTATAAACTCTGCAGACAGCATCGCTATTAGTGCATCGGTTCAGTATAGTTCAATCCAGACTTGACTCACCCTGTCCTCACAGATCAGCATCGTCACACCCTCGCTTTCGTCTCCATCGATGCTGCCGCAACATTCTGCTTTCACCTCGCTTTTCCACCGCATTATGATGTATCCAGTTCTCAAAACAACAAGCCAAAGCCGCCCTTAACTCAATATGGTTATGTTTCTCTTGCAGCTATCGCGCTGTTGTGTTAGACTACCAGTCCAAGGTGTTTCTGGAGGGCGGATCAGAGTTCCTTCGGGTCCTCCTTGGCCGCGCCTCCCTGGAGAAGACCTGCTCCAACGCACTTTGGCTTTTCCGTGCGTCTGAATTTTCATACAAAATCGAACAAATACATTCATATGGAGTATTCAATAGTCTTTTCTTTTATTCTTTTTTTAAAATGACAACGTTTCAAGGGCCTGTGAGAACTGTTTAGGTGTCTGATAAATAGCCATCTAATATTCTTGGTGAATTCACCGTAGCCTATACAATTTTGTTCCATGGTTTGTATTTATAAAAAAAAAAATAGCAACCTAATGTTAACTCGTCAAACGGATCTTCCATCAAGGAGTTTGGCCTTGGAGAATATTAGAACGCAAGAAATCCACACGCTTATTCATTTCCATTGATTTTGCCTCGGGATAATCAACTAACAATATTCATGCAAAGGTTTTTGAACTTCCGTGAAAACAGTTAAAATAAATATCCCCCCCCCCCCCCTCTCTCTCTCTCTCAGGGAGAGAGAGAGAGAGAGAGAGAGAGAGAGAGAGAGAGTGTGTGTGTGTGTGTGTGTGTGTGTGTGTGTGTGTGTGTGTGTGTGTGTGTGTGTGTGTGTGTGTGTGTGTGTGTGTGTGTGCGCGTGTGTGTGCGTGCGTGCGTGTGTGTGCGCATGTGTGTGAACATGTGTGCGTCTGCTTGCGTGCATGCATGCATGCACAAAATAAACGTACCTTACCAACCATATACAAACACCGTTAAACTCCAAGAAACAATATGTTTTCCCTAGCATTCTCATCTCTCCATTTCTCCCCCTCTTAAAACTCTCTGTTCGGACACAAATGTACACATACATACGCACACGCCCACAAACACACGCAAACCGAAACAAACCTACAGGGGTTAGTTCTCACAAGTAAACCAACCCACACATATGTGGACATATATGCAAAAGCCGCATTTATAACCTGTTGATTTCTCTGGAATAGTTTAAGACAGAGCAGCACTGGAATGAGCTACATCCATATCACACCATCTGAGACCCCCCCACACCGGCTAGGTGGAGGTGGAGAGACATTTGGGGGGGGGGGGGGGGGGGGGGGGGAGAGATAAAGGAGCTAGCGTGCCTTCATGGCCGTGTTTCTTGTTCCGCCCGGTGGAGATGTATGCGTCTTATCAGACAGCTCATCTCAAGCGTCACATGCCGTACCACACAGACACACACGCAAACACACACACGCATCCACATGCACACACACCCATATTCCATGCACGACTAAAGTAACAAGTAAGCCAAGTGCATCGTCTGCGCTGGATAGACTGGGTTGTGATAGACTGGGTTGGTTTGTTCAAGGCCTGTCCCTCACCAAAGACTGTTGGAGGAGAACCTTTTACAGAGGTACTGTCATAGTCTCTCTCTCTCTCTCTCTCTCTCTCTCTCTCTCTCTCTCTCTCTCTCTCTCTCTCTCTCTCTCTCTCTCTCTCTCTCTCTCTCTCTCTCTCTTTCTCTATCTCTCTCCATCTATACTTTTTCACCAGTCATTGACCTTACCCTTGAATTGATCACATCAGATGATGCCACCACTTGTGTGTGTGTGTGTGTGGGGGGGGGGGGGGGGGGGGGGGGGGGGGGGGGGCGGGGGGGTCGGTGGGTCAGTGTGTTTGTGTCAATGTGTGTGTGGTGTTGTTTGTGTCAGTCTGTGTGTGTTTGTGTCAGTGTGTGTGTGTGCGTGTCATTGTGTGTGGCTTGTCGGTGTGTGAGTGTGTATCTGCGTGTGGGCGTGTTGGTGTGTGTGTATGTGATTGTGTGTTGGCATGTTGGTGTGACTGGATGTGTGGGTGTGTCGTGTCAGTGTGTGTGTTTGTGTGTGTGTGGGTGTGTGTTCGAATATATGTGTGTGTGTGTGTGTGTGTGTGTGTGTGTTTGTGTGTGTGTGTTTGGGCGTGTCGGGATGTTTGTGTGTGTGTGTGTGTGTGTGTGTGTGTGAGTCAGTGGGCATGTGTGTGTGTGTCGGTGGGCGTTTGTATTTGTGTGTGTGTGTGTGTGTGTGTGTGTGCGTGCGTTTTATTGCCCGCCTGCACACGGCCGATTGAGCTTCTGAATGTTACCCAAGATGCACAACGGACAAAAACAACAGCGATAAGCCTGGGCAGGAGAAGTGGCTTCTCTGTCAACATGGGCTCTAACAGGTTCTGTGAGCTTCTGCCCCTCTGCGGCCCATGGGCCCCTCTGCCCATGGGCTATGCATGTCGCTCTATAGGTTGAGGAAAAAAAAACAGTTGAGTAAAACAAATGTAAATAGGTCAAGTAAATGTGGATATTTGTTTTGTATCGATTCTGTCAGTTTGCTCAGTCGGTCAGTTTGGTGGTTTGTCAATCTGTTTGTCTGTCTGTTTGTCCTGCTGTCTGTCTGTCTGTCCGTCTGTCTGTTTGTCGGTCTGTTATCAATTGTACGCTGGTATGATAGAGCCATTATATATGAATCAATTATATTGATCTTTATTAAAGTGAGGAATATTCTATACGTCTCTCTAATGAAGGGACAGAAAAAAGATGCATTGTGTTTACCTTTTGTATGATGTCAATGGGAAATGAAAGCGAAGACCTTGTTTCACCCTATTCTCAATATTAACACAGGAACTTCTTCCTATTCTTTCACCAAACAGCCGTAATGGAGTTTTGCTTTATAAATGACATGTACAAATGTCAACTATATAACATGTATGATTTGGGTTACATAATCAGCGTCTAGTCTATAGTACACATTCAACTGCTACATAGTAGTGGATCATGTGTACTTGTATTCTATTCCTGCGTATTATTCTTTTGTTGTGGAAGTGACAGCTAGACACAGGCTCACCTGCAGCTCAATACGTTGGAGACTGTTATGCAAAGAAACAATGGCCAATTGGCCCCTTTAATAGGGCCACAAGAAAATCCCCTAATCCGCGACATCCAAAAAGACTCAACCTCTGCCTCCTTTCGACTGTTCCTTTATTTCATTGAAATCAGCCCAAATAGGGGTGGTTTACAATTGACACAAGTGAGTTTGCAGTGACCTTTTTCTCCTTGCCATAAATGGGTACTCGTCAGAATGTGAAGGGGAAGAGGATCGGGCTGAAGAGGGGCAGGGGGGTGGAGGGAGAGCTGTTTGCTGGTGGAGGAGGAGGAGGAGGAGGAGGAGGAGGAGGAGGAGGAGGAGGGAGCTGGTTGGCTGGGGTGGGGTGGGGGGGGGGGGAGTGGGGGCTTTGGGGGGGTTTGGGTGAAAAGCACTGTGGTGAAAAAGGCTAAGCCAGAGTAAGAGGGGCCTGATTGCGCGGGGGCGACGCGCGCGGAGGGGAGAGAGAGCCGCGCTCGAGCCAATCAGGGGGGCGCGAGGGGGGAAAAAGTGCCCTTATCAGGGAGTAATGGCCCACTTGACAATCACACAGCCCGCAAAACGGCTCTATTTAACGCTGATTGCAAAGACAGCTCCCCCCCCCCCCCCCCCCCCCCCCCCAACACCCCCCTACACAGACACACACACACACACACACACACAAACACACTCACACACACCAGCCGCCGTCCCCACCCACATCACCAGAGCCGCATGACTCCCACCCTGTCCCTGCCGCCCCCCCAACTCCTCCCTCCCACCCTATCCCAAACGGAATGCATAATCAGCCCCACAGCTATTTAAAGGCTAATTGTTATTTTAAGCTTTTATGGTGCGGCATTTGGCGTTTAATTCTGGTGAAATGTCTGCCTTGATTAAGGTGTTTATTATGGCCAGGCAACATTGAAGGTATTCAGGTACACCTAGTCCCCCTGGCCTTAGGAGGAGGGAATGTTGTCGTGCGTCTGTTTGTCTGTCATATTTGCCATTTTTGTTTGTATGCACAATGTTGATTATTGAAATCAACCCACCTCTTGGATAGGATGTCTGTAATACTGGAGATTGAAAGTGTAATGTATATTGGCCGATTTAGAGAAATAGGCCAAAAAGTTCCAGTTCAAATTCTTGTCATCATTGTCCACCACACTATCATAACTATTTATTTGTCGATTTGAAGATTGGGATGTTATTAAAATATTTGATAACTTAAAGTCATGTTTCAATGTTTTGATTTCAGAGAATGAAAGAGTATTTACATTACATTACCATCAAATCAGTCATTATGATTTATCATGAAATTGTTTTAGGATATATATTAACCCAATAAGGAAAATAATTTCACTTTCAAATTGTCACATCACAATCAAATCTGTGTGATACAATAATTTCAACACATCTCCTCATTATTTTTTATATATTTTTTTACTCAGACAAGTAAAGTGCAAGTAATAGCACAAATAAAAAGAACTGACTTACTGTTTTCCCCTTTATTTGAGTTTTTGTGCGACGGTTAGGCCCATTATCCGTGGATCTCTGTTGGGCATATACTACTGCAGGCCAGTGGCCTTCAGACTAAGGGGGTTCTCCCTTAGCCTGCTTACATTGGGGGGGTCGGCGGGTGGGCCTCTGACGCCATTTAAGACTGTAACTGTGTCACTGCGCGTAAGGGCTGGACAAATTAACCAGACCTGAATCTACACTCCAGTTGTCAGTTGTTCTCTCTCGTGTCGAGAGTTAAGCCCTCCATGTTCAGTTATATCAGCCATGTGAGCTTGCAAAATGAAAAAATAGAGGACTAAAGTAACATCGAAACAGATAGGCGACCCTCTACTAAAAACCCACAATGATGCACAATGTGCTAAATATAATCATAGAATGTCATCTGACATAAAGTGGTTACAATTTAAAAAAACAACATATTATATCATCTGGCCAATGGAAGGTATCAATGAATTCAGCCTCACCCACCACTTGCCATTATCATTACTCATAATCAGTAAAATCATGTAAAACTATGCAGGAGTAATATCTGATAGATGGGGCATGAAGAAAATGTTTCAAGGCCACACTGCAAGCTGTACTTATGCATTACTTACTGAATATATAATATATAAATAGTGGAATAAATTATATTAAAAGCTTCACTTTGGTTAGTATGTGTTTGTGAGTGTGTGTGTGTGTGTGTGTGTGGGGGGGGGGGGGGTGTCTGTGTGTGTGTGTGTGTGTGTGTGTGTGTGTGTGTGTGTGTGTGTGTGTTTGTGTGTGCGTGCGTGTGTGTGTGTGTGTGTGTGTGTGTGTGTGTGTGTGTGTGTGTGTGTGTGTGTGTGTGTGTGTGTGTGTGTGTGTGTGTGTGTTTGTTTGGGTTGGGGGGTCTGTGTGTGTGCGTGTGTGTGTGTGTGTGTGTGTGTGTGAGTTTGTGTGGGTGGGGGGGGTCCCTGTGTGTGTGTGTGTGTGTGTGTGTGTGTGTGTGTGTGTGTGTGTGTGTGTGTGTGTGTGTGTGTGTGTGTGTGTGTGTGTGTGTGTGTGTGTGTGTGTGTGTGTGTGTGTGTGTGTGTGTGTGTGTGTGTGTAGTTGCGGGGGTTCAAACAGGCATGACGCTGTAATAAATATTGTACTATACACACACATATATATATGATTAGCAGTCGAATATGTATAGATATAAATATATATATACACACACACATATATATGTATATACGGTATATGAAAAGGTATGCAGCTCCGTGTTCCTATTTTACCTTGTCAAATTACTTACCTGTGCGCAAAGTTGAATGCAAAAATATATATTATTAATCAAAATAATATTAATCATGTCAATCTTCTCACCCAACACTGATTCCAGCAAAACTAGAATTTGGTCTACTCTAGCTAGAATCCTCGCTAGAACCAATACCGCCACAATCATTTCAGAGCAAGGGCGCCCTCTTCTGGTCGTAGTTACCAGAGCAAGTCTGGGCCGATTTAAAGGTTCAATTTAATCCATAGTTTAATAACCAGGGGGTATTATGGGGAAACGACGGAATAAAAGCCAAATGCATAGGCTATCTAAGGTGGACAGATTACTGAAATATCCGGACATCAACAAAATGTCTGATGTTATGACATTGACATATTGACATTTGGCCGAATCTTATCATGGTAAATGTACTGGGGCAAATAATTGGGTAATGGCATAGGCTACTTCCACTGTGGTTCACTTTGGGTTTTAAGCTTTGATAACCCAGCCAATTCTAGCCATTCTAATACGAAGTAGCCTATTTATATATTGTATTGGCGCTCTCCATTGTTTATCACCGTCCATGCCTGCTTATGGTATAAAGTCGACGGATAGCCAGATCCAGCCGGGGACAGGCCATCAGAAACGGGAAAGGTCAACCTCGGCTCTACATACAGGTCATTCTTCAGGAGTATTACGACAATGGTTCAGGGAAGGAGGAGGGAAGAAGCGACCAAAAGATTAAGATGATCAATGATGATTGTAATTGCAGAAAAATAGCAATAATAGCCAACAGCTGCACTTCATCGGCCACAAGGGGGCCATATAGTCATATTTGCTGAAGAATGTGATACACACAACTATAATATTGTCTGGAAATACATATTTTCATAATAAATTGTATTACCCACATATAAGCTAAACAAATCCCCATTACATTCAAGCTGTTATCATATATTTCGAGTTTTTGTCACATGAAGTCAACGGGCTTAACTAGATCATCTTTTGATATTAGTTTTTTATGGACAATGAAAACAACAAATAATACATACCTAATTAGACCACATTGGGCCAAGGGAAAAGAGCCGATAATAAACTTTGCAGCCTGGTGGCCTTGTTGGTGTAAACCAACCTGCAGGGAAGTATTGTCATGTGACCTCCCATAGCAACGGCCATGTCGGTTCCGCTTGACAGAAGTAATGCAAGTGCTGCTTCTCTTAAACAACTGGTACACCTAACACCGCCTCCGGACCGCCACACGGCCGCTCTCCTCTCGGTGCAAGGGTCTCATCTCCGTCTCTAGCCTCGAACCACCCGGATTTATTCATTCAAGAGGAAACAGGCTCAAATCATGAGTCATCTCAACCCCGGGTAGGTGCAATTGATTTTATTAGGGCTATGGGGAGTTAGTCATTTATTTAACATAGCCTTGTCTCGTTAAACAATTACCTTATATAAGCCTGTACAGGTCTGTTTCGAATAACTTTCTGTGTTATATTAAAGGACTGTCTGTGGCACAAGTTATTGTTGGGACTAAGTTCATTGAATAATATGCTACCCTTAAAAATATATTTCACTGAACTGAAGTGTAGGTTAAATTAAGACCTACATTGTCTGAATAATATGACATCAGAAGGATGAGGGATGATATTGAGCTAACCAGGTCTTGGACACGCGCTGTTGACCCTGTTAGGGAGAATATAGCGTCTGGTGCACCGGACACAGACAGGGGCACAACAGGGCAACTGGGTTAAGTGGGATATGCATCCCCCCCACTAACTCTTGTGGGTAATCGGATACCGGTAATGGACCCCTCAGTTGTCCGATCTTGTGGCCCCTCTCACAAATGCTTGAGGAAATTAAATCTGTATTGGAAAAAAAAGCGCCCCTCGACCAACTAGAATAGGCAAGTCGTAGCTCCAACACCATTTGTTAATGAGGTGGGTAACCAAGCAAACAACAAGACATTGTCATGGATTCCTTAACTAGTGAACGTTTGCTTACTTTGCAAAGAGTTTAAAGGTGTTTTCTGTTTCACATGTTGGACGTCCTTACACAGACTGATATCAGCCTACAATAGTCTGACAGACAAGCATCTCGCTGGATATTTCAGCAACACTCGGATAAGGAGACACCTGCAAAGAGTTGGTCTGGTATGGCACTTTAAAACGACGATAACCACACAGTGATGTAACAAGAAAATGTATACACAGACTCAGAACTCTTGGCTACAAACTGATTTATACTGCTCTGATGTTTCCCCGCATGCAAACAAGTATTTGGAATTGGTGACTTAACTATTGTGACTTATATATTACATCGATTTTGACTATGCAATTAATCATGTGTTATGACAGAAAAAGTCAGTTATTTCACCAGTCGTCCACATAGCAGACACTTGTATCCAAGTCATTAGCTTCATCGCCCAGCCTGCACGTCGTTGCTCACATCATGGTGCCCACCCTTCAGATCACCAGGAGCGGGCGGATCGTCCCGGACAAAGAGTACAGGAACAGGCTGATGCATAGAGTGCACCAGAAGCATGTGAGAGAATGCCTGGCCCAGGCCATATTCCACAAGGTCCTGGACATGGAGGTAGGAAGGGGCCCACCCCATCACCACCATCACCACCATCACAACCACAAGCTGCACAAACACCGCCATCACTTCCACCAGCACCACCCACAACCCCCCCCCCCCGACACCATCACCACCACCACCGACATCACAGCACCACCACCCACACCACCACCTCCGCCAACACCACCGACACTGCGGACACCCCCACCACCGCCGCCAATGCCACCACCCAAACCACGCCGACAACCAACCCACGCCACTGCACCACCGACACAGCAACACCGTCTCCACCACCACCACCACCACCACCGCCCATCAACAGGCCCCACCGTCTAATCTGCGGACATCCTTGCATGATTAATTATGCAAATGCTGTCCTGTGTACTTCCCATGTAGCGCGTCCATCAAATAGACATCAAACGGAGGCTGGAGGAGTTTGCTCGGAGAGAAAGAGTGCATAAGATGAAGGTACATTAGCGACGCTCGGAGACTGCTGATTGGCTGAATTAAGTGCCGGCTCATATACACCCTAACGAGATCCGTCGTGTTATATTCGTTTTTTGTTTTGAGACGTCTAACGCGTGTACATTTCTTCCAATATTGTTGAATGTGTCAATGCCATGTATTGAATTTGCTGAGAATCCTCAATAGGTCTCAGACTTCTGATCCACTGACCAAATAAATCACACAACCATATAAACAACAAAAATCTAATGTTAAATACCCTATGTTACCCTATATTGTCATGTATATCATCTTCAATTTAAAGACTGCCTGGTCTTCGTAACGGCCCCCTGCACCAGCCAAAGAAACACACGATCTTTCCGCACCACCAGGACTTCCGCCATCCTTCTCCCACAGGTGGAGCGCTCCAAGAGGTACGAGGAGGACCTGATCCAGATCCTGTCCCCCCGGCCCCCGACCGGCCCCAGGGGGGTCCGCACACAGCACTCTGTGCCAGAGGGAGAGCCCTCAGAGTCCAGCGATTCTGTGAGTCCTCCCTCCCCCTTCTGCACTCACACAGGGTGAAGGACCTTAGGGAAGTATTGGTGGTGGATAATAACCCCCCACCACACACACATACACACACACACTTACTCTCTATGTAAAGCGCTTAGGGTACCTTGAACAGCGCTATACAATATAAATGCAATCAATAATTATTAATAGAAAGGATAGTTTAGCATCAACAACAGGGGATCACTGTTCTTTACTGTGATACGCATCGATCTTTCTAGTTACTATTTCGTCAAGTAGGACGCTTTTTATCCAAGTTGACTTGCAAAAGATACGCGTCATTATCGAGGATGTAGGGAGCTGTAGGGAGGCCTACAGGTAGACTGCGGCTAGAATTATCGGGTAATAAAATCTGGTATTGCTGACGTAGGGGTTCAAACACAGAACCTTTGGGCTAGACTTTCCAGCGATACCTGAGTTGGCCCCTGCGGTGTGTGGTGTTGTCTGTATGATATACAGTTCTGGGTTAAACACACAGTCAGTCAGAGTGACAGGGCATGGTAGTAGTATCCATCAGGCTTAAGAGGTGTTCTGGCTAAAGGTAGAGATGATCTGGTGCGCGCTGCTGAGCTCCGCCACTCTGCGTGTTTGCTCTGAGCTCCCGGGGGCGTTTTTAAAGGGAAGTCCTGAGATTAAGTGCATTTTGTCGTAGCTGTCGAAGCGTGAACTGCTTAACAGTTTCCTTCGGTGTCTGAGGAGAGCAAACAGTGAGGTCGTGGGTGTCTGAGTGTGGTTGAACCTGGTGCTGATACAGAGCTGTTTACCCGCTCTAAATCCCCTCTCTCATCTCGTATCCGTCAGCCAGTTCAAACCCGCGGCACGTTAGGGCTTGTTCAGGATCTGATGACTGTATGACATTTAGTCTACGAGCCGCTGCCTGGAGAGAAGCTTCATACTCCTGTACAGACTTTTTTTTGGCCTGAGTCAATAATTTCTGTTCATTAGATATCGTCTAAATCCAATTATACATATACACCAGCCCTTGTGGATACTGAAGCAGAAATGTTTTGTTTGAAAAAATAAAAGAGGCACCTATCCTCTTAAACTGAATATGATGATACATATAGTATCATTGTTAGCATTATTAGTATCATTCGTATTAGAATGATAAGCATCATTAGCATTAGCATTACAAGTAGGGGAAACCGGAAGGGAGCTTGTTCCCCCACTGCGGTGCCAGAGCAGAGATGAGCTGTGACGTTGACCTGGCTCTCTGTGCAGCCGGGCTCCTCTCGTCCGCACACGGCCCCGGAGACCGTGCTGCGGCCGGCCCGCCTGCAGCCCATCACCTGCAGCGGCACCGCCGCCTCGCTGCGGCGCCGGCCCCCCCGCAGGCACCGCGTCTCCGCCGACCACCGCCAGCAGCAGCCGCTGGACGGCACCAACCCGGTGAGGCACACACACACTCAGATACCTGGATATGCTCAGACACACACACACACGCGCACGCACACACGCACGCACACACACACACACACGTCAAACACACAAGTACTCACACGCTCAGACACCTGGATATGCTCACACACACACACACGCACACACACACGCGCACACACACACACACACACACACACACACACACACACACACACACACACACACACACGTCAAACACACATATACTCACACACTCAGACACCTGGATATGCTCACACTCACACACACACACACACACGTGCACACACACACAAACACACACACACTTGCACACGTCAAACACACATTCTCACACACTCACATATACTCCCATACACACACACGCACACACAGATATGCAAACAACCCTCTTACACATACAACAATGCGGACACAGGCGTGTGTAAGTGTGTGTGTGCATTGTTATGAAGAGTCTCTCTGCTGCAGGCTCTTCTTTGAAAATGTGTTAAAAGGCTCTGTGAAACAGTATTCTGGGCACTCTGCTAGAGAGGAGACTGGTGTGTCAATACATTAAATAGGTTATTTTCTACAACTATTAAATTTTGTTTTAACTTTATTAATGTAGCACTTTTCATACACGAGGCAAACTCAGAGTGCTTCACATAGAAACACTGTCATACAATAAAATAAGTAAAATAAAAAATGAGTAAAATATATATAAAAATAAATAAAAATAAAGCCAATAAAGGGATGGCCCCGACAGCATGCTCCCCACACCTTACCCCACTGATGGTATTATAGCTTCATGTTATCATATTGTCATGCCTTGACTTACACCCAGTGCGAAATACCCATCAATATATTCGGGTGGGGGTTCCCATCTCGCGATTGTCGCGCATTACCGAACAAAAATTTCTCACTAGGCAGTTAGGCCTATAACATTACAATATTGAATGGATGCAAGCCAGGACAATCAGTCTATAGCCTACAAGACAACACTTATTTATTTTTTCAGATAATCCGATATGCTATAGTATTCGTAAAGCAACACTGACATGGGAGGTTGCATGAGCTGAAGTTGTTTGGATGCACGTTGTTTTATAACAAGGAGAGGCAAAGTTACGCCTGTGGCTGAACAGAAATTATACCCATCCATCTGTGTGCGTCTCTCCATCCGTAGCTCGTGTGTTTTTTAATGTCACATGTCACATGACCCCCTCCAGGACGACAGGAACCCACTGAAGCGCGGCATCACCGCAGAGCTCTGCCAGGGCGTCTCCCCCTACTGCCTCCCGGTCATCAACAACTTTGTGACCCCCGTGCCCCCCACCACCAAGAGGAGAGACCGGGGGACGAGGGTCACCTCCAACGGAACCGTTAGGGGGCGTCGACTACGCTCCAGCACCACCACCGACGCCAATGAGGTCAGCCATCTCTCTCTCTCTCTCTCTCTCTCTCTCTCTCTCTCTCTATCTCTCTCTCTGAAAGGTTAATTGGCTGGCTTCTCTAGTTCCGCAGTCGGGAGGAAAGGCTATCTAATAGTTGCAACGCTTCCCTACTTCCCTGGCCCCAGCAAATGCACGCCTCAGACATGAGTGTGCGTATGCTTGTTTGTGTGTGGGTGTGTGATTGTGTGCGCACACACACAAACCCACGCGCACGTCTCTCTCTCTCTCTCTCTCTCTCTCTCTCTCTCTCTCTCTCTCTCTCTCTCTCTCTCTCTCTCTCTCTCTTTTTTTTTTTCTCTCTCTCTCTCTCTCTCTCTCTCTCTCTCATATGATGTGGTTCATGTGAATGCTGTTGGACTAGACTATTGCACAATGAGTAGCAGGTGTATGTATGTAATGTTGACGTGAGGAGTCCTCCTTCCTCCCCCTTCCCCAGGAGCCGCCGATGCTGCGCGGCTCGGTGCACCAGAGCAGAGTGGGCGTGAACATGGTGTACTGCGGCAAGACGGTGCACCTGTCCCGGGACCTGGTGGACCTGAGGGACGAGGTCAAGGTCTTCCAGCAGCACTGCGGGGGGGAGAACCTCTGTGTGTACAAGGGCCGGCTCCAAGAGGGGGGTGAGGAGGACACTGTGTGTGTGTGTGTGTGTGTGTGTGTGTGTGTGTGTGTGTGTGTGTGTGTGTGTGTGTGTGTGTGTGTGTGTGTGTGTGTGTGTGCAAGGGTGCGTGTGTGTACATGTGTGTGTCAGTGTCAATCGCCTTAAAGGTGACGTATTATACCAGCAGGTGTGTGATTTGCCGTTACAGGTGAGCGAGTCCACCTAGAAGTATGACAGATAGATAAGCAACTTTTGCTACAGTCCAATTGGTAGGCTGATCTATACAGAACGCATCTAGTTGGACACGCCCACTTGTGAAAACGGCTTGTAATGGCTAATCACACTCACACCTGTTGGTATAATATGTCCCCTTTAATGTACACGATAACCTGAATATAATAATAATATAATGATAATAATAATAATCTTCATACAGCGCTTTTCTAAACAGTTACAAAGTGCTTTACAGAAAAAAGAAAGAAGGAAAAACAACCAAACAGAAATAAATGTCGAAGAACAATCGATCACATACAATTGTTGAGTGAATATATTCACTATACCATCACAGCTGGTAGGTCAGGACAACCCTTACCTGACAGCCTTGTCAGTCATGACCGTTTGTAGATGTCAATGGATTCTAAATAGAGCTAAACTCTGCGACGAGTACCAATGTGTCCATTCCATCGCAGAATATCGATGAACCCCCCCCCACCATAGTGACCCCTCTCCCCGCCATGTCCTCCTGCCGCTCCTCAGAAGCGTTCCAGTTCGTGTCTCGCCGGCACCGGGGCTTCCCCTTCAGCCTCACCTTCTTCCTGAACGGCCTGCAGGTTGAGCGCATCAGCTCCTGCTGTGAGTTCAAACACCGCAGGGGCTCGCGGCTGACCGGCCGCCGAAAGCACTTCGGCTTCACCGGAGTGGAGGGAGCGTCTCCCTGTTACAAGTAAGAATCAAAGGTGCATTCGCCACCAACAACGCAAACAACGCATGTAAAAGGCAACGCAAAGACGGGAATAGACAGAAATATCTCGCCGGTTATGCACCTGTTTTCCACCCACGCCAATTTGCGCATTTCGCATGTTCGCTCGAGTTTATTTTTTTTTACTTTTTTACAAATTAATGTTGTATTGGCATCATAAGGAATTAGCTCCTGAACAGTGATGTGTCCAGACTAATGCAACTAATGTAGTAGGGGTGGAATAAGAGGGGCCTTCAAACACCTTGACCTCTGCAGGGCGGTGCAGTGCATGTAATATGTTACAAAATTATTATTGCTTGATGTTACTTATTTAAAAGCCATTTTAGTTGGAGTCGCGCTCTGGGTGACCAATCATACTGGGGGGGGGGGGGGGGCATGGGCCCCCTGGGGCCCCGGCCCGGCTCCGGAACACGGATGACATCATGGCATGTGTTCCCCTGTCCAGGTGTATCATAGCGATGGGCTTGGACAAGAAGCCCACCCCTCCTCCGAAGAGGGTGACGGACGGTACGGAGACAGAGACGACCAGCAGTCCCAGTGACGCCCACAAGGAGACCGCCGAGGAGAAGGAGAGGGAGGAGGTGGAGGAGGACGAGGAGGAGAGGACTGCCTCCACGGCGGACCCACGGACACCTCAGCCTCAAGACATGGAGACGGACATCAAGGAAGAGATCATACATGAGGACAAGCCCAGAGACGGTACAATGAATGAAAGGGATTGAATGAATCGTCGGCATCGGACAATAGGCAAAAGGCCATTTTTATGAAGAACAATCTTCCAATCCGCCATCTTTCCCTGCTAACAACATTTCTAAAACAACGGAGCACACGTTTGTATGTTCTTGCAGATTATGAGGAGGATTTCGAAGCAGATGACGAGGCAGACGAGAACTCCAAGGCGAAACAGAGCAAAGCTCCGTCTCACTCCAGTGACAAAGAACAGCAGAGGAAGGACAAGTATGCCTCAGACAGTGAAGACGATGATGGAGATGGTGAGCAAAGTAGGACAAAACAATAGTCAGCAGTCACATAATAACTCTTTCGCAAACAGTTTTTTAACGTTGAGAAAAGTATTTAACGTATATGCTACTCAACTTGAGCGTATATATATTGCAAGGAATTTTCTAAAGGTTAAAGTTGAAGTTTATTCTGTTAAAGAGTGAATGGGTACGAGTTCTAAATAAAGGGCTCAACTTTGTACCTCAAGAAGATGTAGCCCGCAAAGAAAGCCCTTAGCTTTCACACCATTGGTTTTTCTTCAGGGTAAAAAGCTCCCAAAACAAAATGCAGGTAATAAATATCTCCCTCACACCACTTCCCCCTCTCCAGAGGGCAGTCGGTCCCGCTCAGCCTCCAGGTCCTCCAGCAGTGAGCGACCGAGCGAGGACGAAGACCCCAAAGGGGACCACCGGCACGCAGCCGAGTCTGAAGACCCCCGAGGAGACGCTGACCCTCCGGAGCCCCGCCGAGAGGAACCCCCCGCCGAACCCGCGGCCGGAGACCCCCCGACCGAAGCGGATACCCCCGACACCGAGATCCCTGCACCATCATCGTCCCCGCCATCACCACCATCACCCCCACCCGATCCACCGGCAGCCCCCGCTGCGGCCGAGGAAGCGGAGGACCACGGCGGTAACGGGAGGGACACGGGGGAGACGGCGCCGGAGGAGTCAGAGACCAGCGTCCCCCCCGGGAGCGAGGGTAAGGGACACGAGGACACCCCCACCCCCGCTTCGGCGGCAGACGACGGGGAAGGGGAAGGGGTGCCCGCGGAGCCGGAGAGAGGTGAGTGAGCAGCAGGTCATACGGACTCCGTTCCGCCTGCCTAGTCCTTTTGGCCTTGTGGTGAACCTGGTTGGATTGCAGTGTCGGCTTTTTCCGCTATTACCCCCTCACCCCCCTCCACCACGCCAAAAAAAATACTATTGTTTGATGAATCTGGTATGTGTCTCGTGTGGATGTGATTCTGATATTAATAGTGGAAAAACACTTTGAACATTGAGCTTGATTTGTTCTATTTCTGTGTTTGCCGTTCAACTGCTTGTTCTGTTATTCTGCTCTGTGTGCTCATACGTTTCCAATTTATATTACACTGTGCAAAAGCCTGTCTGTTTGCTCTCTCGTGTCGTGTTGTAATTGTGCTCTATGAATCAATATCTTGATATCTTCATGCAAAAACATATTTTAGATTCACATAACCTCCCCACACAACTGTAACACTATCTAGTGTTGGAAACCAAACCTATGTTAGTAGGTGTAGAACTACGAGACCAACCAAGGCCTCTTATTTCAGGATTTAGATATTAATTTCATCTGGAAAATTTCATTTTCCTGTAATCGTGTTGTGTGCTACAGAATGAAGCTTGTATTTCGTATATTTTCTATGTTTTGCTGCATGTTATTCTTCTTTTGCATGTCTTTGATTGTTTGTATTTTATTTGGTTTGCATGTATCAATATTAAATAAACATTATCCACGTGTGACTTTCGTTTCCCTTTGTGCATGCTGTGCAGAACGTCGTTGGAATGATTGTGTTGCACATGCAGTGTTCTTATCTCTCCCGGGTAACTCCAGCCAAGTCTGTCCAGGAGAAGCTAGCAGAGGCCATTTTAACGGAGGGCCAGTGCCACTCTGAACCAGAACTCAGTGACACCACCACAGAAGAAGACGAGGAGTTTACTGGTAGAGACAACCAGCAAAACAATAAAGGTTAAGTTCTGAATGCCGTTCTCCATTACAGTTGACAGTAAATTAACAATTAATATATTCCTTTAGTACTCAAATTACATCCTGAATAAAGCCATTATATTCAGGATTGGGTTCCTGGATGATGACATTTTTGTCGATTAAAGGAAATTTAATTCTATAACAAACATTTCGTCATGTTTTTTTAGACGCTACTCCTATTCATTGCGAGACCTCAGAGACGCAAGAACCGACCCAGCCAGAGGAGAACAAATGTGAGGCCAGCCTCGTCGACGCCGCAGAAGTTGAAGAGGAGACAGTCGAGCAGCAGGACGACCAGGAAGAACTCAAAGCAAAGCAAACCAACGAAGAAGCCGGCGAGGAGAAAGACGAAGAACTGCAAGCAGAAGAAGAGACGCCTGCATTGGAAGCAGATCCCGTAGAGGAAACGATAGAGACAGAGAAGGAGGACTCAGAGGAGAAGGACGACATGGAGGCATCTCCACCCCAGGAGCCTGAGGAGACGGTGGAGGAGGAGAACCAGGAAGCGACGCCTCAAGCGGATGAACCGGCGAAACCCGGGGACAAGGCTGCGGAGGAGGAGGTGGTGGAAGTGATGGAGGAGGTGAAGGAGGTGGAGGAGGTGAAGGAGGTGGAGGAGGAGGTGAAGGAGGTGGAGGAGTCGAAGGACGATGTGGAGGAGGTGGAGGAGGAGGTGAAGGAGGTGGAGGATGCGGTGGAGGAGTCGAAGGAGGAGGTGGAGGATGCGGTGGAGGAGTCGAAGGAGTATGTGGAGGAGGTGAAGGAGGTGGTGGAGGATGTTAAGGAGGAGGTGGAGGAGGTTAAAAAGGAAGAAGGCATGGAGGCCGACAGTCAACCAGAGGCCAAAAACAATGAAGCCAATGAGGACTTGGCCGCATTAGAACCCGAGGAAAAGAAAGATGTTGAAACCGCTCTGCAACAAGACGCGGAGGAGCCGTCAGCTGCAGCTACAAGTGAAACGGTGGACGAGAACCCCCAGCTCTCAGACGAGGAGCCGTCGACTGCGGCTACAAGTCAAACGGTGGACGAGAACCCCCAGCCCTCGGAGGAGCCGGCTACAAGTCAAACGGCGGACACCAACACCCCGCCATCGGAGGAGCCGGCTACAAGTCAAACGGCGGACAACAACACCCAGCTCTCAGAGGAAGAGTCGGCTACAAGTCAAGCGGTGGACACCAACACCCAGCCCTCGGAGGAGCCGTTGACTGCGGCTACAAGTGAAACAGTGGACACCAACACCCAGCCCTCGACTGTGGCTACAAGTCAAACGGCGGGCACCAACACCCAGCCCTTGGATGAGCTGTTGACTGTGGCTACAAGTGAAACAGTGGACACCAACACCCAGCCCTCGACTGTGGCTACAAGTCAAACGGCGGACACCAACACCCCGCCCTCGGACGATCCGGCTGACATCGGCGGTGGAGAGACAGCTGTGACTGGCAGGGGAAAACTGGGGGCAGGTGAGGCCACTGTGAAGACGGCAGGGACCCGAGTCCCGGCAGAGAGTTCAAGTAGCTCATCAGAGCTGAGTGGAGCCGCCGCGGTGCTTCAAGCCGAACAGACAGCAGCAGCAGTGGAAACAAGTGGGACTAAAATAGACCATGACGAGCCTGTGGAGGATTTACATGAAGAGAGCGCTTCACATGAGGAGATGGAGAGCTTAAGAGGCAGAATGACACATGATACAGGAGGGGAGGGCGGAAGTCTGACGTCTGTACCGCAGAACAATGTTGAAAAGGACGATGTAGAAAAGCAGGAGGAAGGCAAGGATAATAATGTAGAAAAGAGTGAGGCAGGGCAGGTTGAAGAGGGGAGTGATTTGGAGGCCAAAGAACATACCGGAAACGACAGGGAGGAGGAGGAAGAATGTAAAACAGTGGAGGAATCAATTCAGAAAGTTGAAGCCATGGAAGCAACAGAAAGGACCAAAGATGGCATAAAGGCTGAAGCAAAGGAAACATTAGAAGTAACATATGACAAAGCTAGTGAAGTTGCAGATGAAGAGAATGTGCAAAGAGAGGAAAAGCCAGAGAAAGACATTGAGGAAACAGGAGATGAAAACAGTTCAAATAAAGTTGATGTAGAGGGATCCGAAATACAGGTGGCTGAAATAGAAAACAGTGTAGATACCAAAGAAAGTTCTCAGTCTACTGTAGACCAAGCTGTAAAACAGGCAGAACAAGTAGAAGAGAATGACCCCCAGAAACAAGCCTCTGAGACTGCTGTTAAACTGTCCGAAACAACTGTGGATCAAGAACCAGTGACAGAGGCTGAAAAGACATCAGATGAAAGCAATGTTGAAACAGAAAATGTTGGGGACGCTCTCGAAGCAGACAAGGCCATAGGGATTCAACCCGAGGACGAAGCTAAAGAACTCAAAGGCAACATGCCCGGGTCCGATGGTGATAATGACGATAAAGACGTTGCAGAAAATTCAGGAGCAGCAGGACAGGGGACATCTGCTGAAACAAAGGAGAACATTGAAGACCAGGGCAATCAAGCCAAACGCGTTGTGGTAGGAGAGAAGATAGATCCTAAGCATTCAGAAGAACCAAATGAAGAGAAGAAGAAGGAGGAGGATCGCATTAATGACCATGAGGAAAAAGACAATCAAAGTTTACCGGAAAATGTTGATCAGGGACCTAGAGTTGATCAAGTTCCAAAAGTGGAGGAAGAACAGCTGCAGGGTGGTTCTAAAGTCATAGAATCTGCTGAATCCAAGGAAGCCAAGGAGCCTCCTGACAAAAAAGACACAGGTATTGACGATGAAAGCCCAGATGAAAATCAGGGCAAAGGTTCAGAAATGAACACAAAAAAGGATGACCAGAATCACGGCGTAAAAGTTGATTCCCTTGACGGACCTACAGTAGTGGATACAGCAGACAACGTAGACGATGAAAAGGTAGAATCCATCATAGAGTCTATTCTGAATACCGACGACAACCACACAGACACCGATCATAACTCTGTTGTCGCTGTTGAGCCCAGTGCTGTGAGTGGAGAACACAGTGCAGACACAGAAGAAGGAAGCAAACCTTCGGAGGAAGCCGAAAGTGTGGTGTTCAAACCAGAAGCAGACCCAGCCCAGCCTGCTGTCCGTCAGGCAGCACAGAGCAGAGAGTGGGGCAAGGACGATCCTGGCCTTCTAGAGGTCAATGAAACTAATGAGAAAGAATCTGTGACTGCAGATGTCTTGGAGAGTAAAGACAACAGGGACAATCTTGTCACAGACTGGGTGACGTTACATCAAACTTCAAAGTACTTTGAGACATTTGTTGAATCTCTAGATGACATGAAAGAGTTGCCATCGAATGCCAGTGCCGGTGCGTCTGACTATGGGCTATTGCAATCTGCAAGCCCGCCTCAAAACATGACCAGGTCTGAGAAGAATGAGGAAAATATTGAGAAGCACGAAAAGGAGAGAGAACCCTTGTTAAAAAATAGCAATAACTCTCCCGACAATACCAAAGTTGAACTTGCACGGTCGGACCTGAGAAGCAATCCTTCCGAAGGCCTGGTGGAGAGAGAACCTGCTGAAGTTGAACAGAAGTTGAAGGAGCTAACTGAAGTGAAAACCGTAGTACCCACTTCAGAGGCAGACCAGAGTACCGAAGGGTCAAACCGGACAGACATCAAGGGAGAGAACACTTTAGGGAAGCACAAAAACGACACTGGCTCATCGGGAGGAGACAGAGATAAAGATGCCTCTACCAAGGGGAACATTGCACACTGTGACAGTTCCAAAATGGAGACGGAAGACATTGGAGAAAACAATAACGTAGAGTCTGTCCAACCTGAGAGCACCACCGAGCCTGACTCTGAGCTCCCAACAGAGAAGGAAGAAGTGAAAGATGAACCTGAGGTAGAGGAAAACCAAACAACGGTAGAGGAGATAAAAGATGTACCTCAGCCTGACGACACTGAAGATGAGGCCCTTCAGGCTCCAGGAGGGCTGTCGGAACCGAAAGCCTCCCAGCCAGAGGCACAACTTGACGACACCAAAGAAACAATGGAAAGCAAAGAGGCAGACAACACGGAAGTCACATCCGTAACCGATCTTATAGCTGTAACCAATCTCACATCTTCCTCGACGTCCGATAACGGTGTCGACGAGGGCGGTCAAAATAAACCTCAGGTCCAGTCAAAACCGTTGGATAGGAGCGGTAGTTTGAGCAGCGAGAACAAAGAGGTTCAGTTGATTGAGGATTTCAAACCCACTGTAAGTAAGGACCAGCTGAGCGCCTATAGAGTGGAAGAGACCTCCCTGTTTGGTCGCAGTTCATATCCCCAGTTTACAACACAGACAGGAAGTGGCTATTGACACCGCACTCGACACAGCATGTATAGCACTTTTAAAAATTAGATTTAAAGATATTCATTCTTTTGCACAGCGTTTAAGGCAATCTGATGGTAATGAGGAAACTACCAAAACAATCCTAAGGACCCCAATATAGCAGATATTTTTGTACTGACATTTATTTGGTTGAATGACCAAGAATATAATATTTATTAAGGACTAAGGAAGCCCTGAAAGGACACTTGTTATGTTTGTTTATAATTAAAACTCAAACGGTTTTAATCCATCAGTAGGCGACAAAAGAAGCTTGATAATGAGGTGTGATTGTTGAACAGCTCATCTCTTCTCTTATTGTCCTGAACAAACAATATGGCAAAGCTTGTGAGTGGTATCCGATAGTCCCCCCCCACCCCTCACACACACACACACACACACACACACACACACACACACACACACACACACACACACACACACACACACACACACACACACACACACACACACACACACACACACACACACACACACACACACACGCTATCCCCTGTAAAGAGATACTTGTCCTACTCAGGCCCCACAAATCATTGAATAATTTATCATTGTTACGACTCCCGGAGTTTGCTTTGGACCGAACACACTTTCAACATCTCCGTTGGCTGCTAGAAGCACTATTTCACAGTGTGTCTGGCTGTATCGTATTGCATCTCTTATGCACAAAGTTTAGCCACAAAGCCTTTGCGTTGAGTCAATTGATATTTAAATCAATTCTTTGGTTAACTATAATGATATCCTGATAAGATATGTAATTCATCCAAGAAATAGAGCTAGTTGGGAGAGTCACTAACATTGCAAATTAAAAAGGCACACTAGTATTACACATGCATAATTACTGTAGCTATGTAACATATGACATGTTTTACATTAGGCACTGATTTGTGTCGTAACTGCCGCTTAAACTACCTCTTTCTCTGTTTGTTTCCAGTTATATCAATGATTTTCTATTGGTGTGATTATTGTGAACAATGTAAGTCAAAAATGTAATCTCTGGCAGAGTCAATTGCAAATGCTTGTGTGAGTTGGCCATTCAAAATAAAAAAAATGATTTAATCAAAGGCTTAAAGTTCTAATTCTGTACAAGACAGATTTTTATTCGGATTCTATTAATCATTAACAATAAACACACAAAAAACTTGAATGAAGAAATATTTACATGAAGTCCCCAAGAAAGTACTCTAAAAGATCATATTTGTATGGATACATCATTAAGAATATTTGTATTGCAAAACTTAAGCACACAAAAGGTGTCTCACATATTCACAGCAAAAGGTCATCAAATCCCTTACTTATAAGTCTTACCAACAGTATGGGTAATAAAATGACACAGTTTAACTAGGTTAGAATGCTGGACGGCCCTGCTTGTGGTGTTAGTTGCTGTCTTCGAAGCTGCCACTGCTGCTGCAGGACGAGTGGAACCTCATGGTGCTCATGGGATCAGACACGTAACCTGGAGACCGTGAACAATCACCACATGGAGGTCTGATATTAAAGGTGACATATTATACCACCAGGTCTGAGGGTGAATAGCCGTTACAAGCCGTTTTGAAATACTGCCTCTTCTGACATCACAAGTGGCCACCAAGATGTTTGACAGATAGTTGAGCAACGTTTGCTACAGTCCAATGGGTAGGCTGGTAGACTGATCTATCCAACACACATCTAGGTGGACACGCCCACTTGTGATGTCAGAAGAGGCCGATTTTTCAAAACAGTGAGTAACGGCTAATCACACTCACACCTGGTGGTATAATATGTCTGCTTTAACCAAGCCCCTTTTCACACCTTCCTGGCAGATTACTGGGAAAAACTCTCAGGCACTTGCAGTTACGTTCTGGAACATTACCTTCTTGCAGCCCTTTCAAACATGGAATAGATTCGGGGATAGATGGGAAAAGGGAAAGTCCAGAAATTGCAGTCATACAACACTTACAGAAGCCAGCAGCCATGCAACTCGAAGGATGATAGGAGCTCCCTCGTATTTATATTCTTATTATATCATAATGTATATTTTTCATATAAAATATATTCCACGTAGATTATGAACCCTTGAATAAAAACCACTAATTGAATTCATTTGAGAAATATAAACTAAATGTAAACAGGCCGGTCTTGGCCTCTCCAACATGGCGGTCATGTTGACGTATGATCAGACAAATGCAGCATCTGTGTTTATGACTATAGACCTCAAGTACCATCAAGATAATATAATACAAGTTAAATGATTCCAGAAAGCCACATATCTTTCCTTAAACCAGTACAAAACATTTTTGTTAAAGTAATGAGCTCGGTTCTCCGATTACCAACCATTATGATAACAGATGAAATGTAGATATAGAACAGATGATATACAGATGCAATAGCAGATGATACGTAGATATAGCAACGGAGCAAACACAATACAAACCGTTGCGGTCGATGGGTGCAAACTGCATGTTCCTTCGCAGTTCCTCCAGGGACAAACCTCCAGACGCACGGCGCTGCTCGCTGAGGACAATTAATACATTACATTGACAATTATGGCATTTGGCAGACGCTTTTATCCAAAGCAACTTAAAATAACTACATTTGTCATAAGAAAGTGAAACAATATATCACTGTGGGTACAATAAGGATGTTCATAGAACCAAGTGCCAAGCACTAACAATCGCTAGGTTAACCCATTCACTGTATACAACAAAGACAGCTAGGATAATATGCTACATAACTAAGTACTATAACTAAATACGACATACAATAAGTGCGTACATTAAGTGCCAGGAAGTACAACATACAACAAGTAGGAGAGCGATGCAGAGTCTAGGTGAACTCTGAACAGGTGAGCCTTGAGCCTTGATAACATTGTTGATCACCTCAAATGTAATCCATCCCCCCCCCCATATTGATAACCACTACTAAAAGAGCAAGGGTGATTCTCCTTTGACACACTAATATGAGTTGTACTAAAAATAGCCCAACATCATGGAAAAAAAACATATGGTGGGCTACACACAAGAAGACTATCCTGCCAGATCGTATATCTCTAGGGATTTGTACCACGCAAGTGATGCCACCCACTTTCTCTGGTGGTAACAGGGAGACCGACTTGATGTGGTGCCAAGGAATGTCCGACAGACAGACACTAGCGTCACAGGCCCTGCTCCACAATAGCCTGCCCTACCTCTCCGAAACCGTCTGCCAGAAACGCACGCACACACACACATTCACACACAGGTGTGCGCGCACACATACACACACACACACACACACACGCGGGAACACATATGCACATGCATATAAATACACATACACACACATTCGCACACACATGCATATGTACACACAGACACATATATATACACGTACGCATACAAGCATGCATACACTTGCATATATATACACACACACACACACATTTACACACACAAGTTCACACAATACAAACGCATTGCCTTCGGTAAAAAGAGTGCTCCAGGTCAGAAGGCCATGCATGTTTTATTGCGTTTTTCTTTGTTTTGTTCCCCCCTCCTGTGCCTGTATCTGAGCAACCACATTCCTCTGTGTTGCAGGCAACTACCACTGGTGGTTTACAGGTGACAGGAGGCACAATAGCACGGGCCACAGCTATCACTTCCAGCAAGACGGTCTTAGTTACTGTAGCACATTGCAATTACTGCAGCACAGGCCTGGGAACGAGAGATGGTAGAATAGCCTACTGTTCTCAGGTGAGAAGGACGTGAGAAAGAAGAGGAAGTTAGAGTGTTCAGCTTTGACCCTTGGGAGTCATTTAGGTAGAAAACCCAGAGTGCAAAAATACGTTTGAATAAGTACGCCGGTAACTAAGCACCTCTGGGTCCAGACGGCGTAGGCCCGGGCGTTCAGGGCGTACTCCAGCTCGAAGCGGGAGCGCAGGGCGGCCACGTGGCTCCGTCCGGGTCCGCCCCGACCCAGCAGGCAGTCGGACGAGGAGGACGGGGACAGAGAGCCACTGCTGTTGCTGGAGGCCGGAGACATGAGCTGGGACACACACACACACACACACACACACACACACACACACAAATAAAGAACCTGAGGCAGCTACACAAAACAAATAGATAAAACATAAGGTAAAAAGGGTAGGTGCAACAAGCTAGTGCTTCATCCTTCACCTTTTCGATCAGTACTATTGAAAAGAAATGTCAATGCATACATTAAGATGACAACTCTAATTATTTTCATCTTTTTTTTAACTTATGTCTGTATGTAAGTTGTGAATCGATGTGATCGAAATAAACCAAACCAAACTAAACTTAAAACCAAACGCACACATACACACACACACACAGATCCAACATAGAGCCATTGATCCACACACACACAGAAAAAAAAGTGTGTGTGTGTGTGATGAAGACAGTCAGATATTCATCATATACATATCATAAAAGTCAGTATGAAGTAATTGTTCACTGTTTTTCTGCGTTACTAAGCTGTGAATCTCCGTGGCCGTACCTCAATATTGCAGAGGCATTCCTCCAGGCTGCTCACCACCTCCGAGAACTCAGGTCGGTCCTATGAGGATGTGATGAGGAAATGATATCAACGTTTCACCACTTACACAAAGTGACCTACACAAGTGACGCTGAGAGCAGCATGCTGTAAAAATGGAAAAAATTAAATTGCATGGCCAAGTTTAGTTTAGCATCCCTGAGTGCAGAATAGCCAGAAAGCGATGGGTGAGTACATTTTATTTTATGAGTGGACCATCTGCATCTCAAGAGACACACCTCACCAACCAGTGTTCTAAGGTGGGTCAAACATCAAAGATGCCAAACACAAAACACACACCCATGTGCTTCCACTCCATGGCCCGCTTATTCCGCCCACACACACACGCAGCAAAAGGTGAAGCCAGGCTGGGGAGCTGTCCTCAGATCTCTCCCCCGACTTCACAACAACAAACACCCTGGCCACCCCAGAGCTTCTCAATTATACATCACATCCACAGGCTGTAGGAAGCCTTCAATACATTACACCCAAAGAGCACAGCGCACATCAGCCTTCAGTGTTTTGGAATATATACTAAAAGCTATCTATAGATTAGATAGAGATATAGATATTTATCTATCTATAATGATCAATCGATCTATCTATCTACATAAAAACATATATATTGTAACATAAAATGTATATAATAGATATTATATATAAAGAATAGATATTATAATTAACGTTAGATGATTAACTGATGAATATTTTAATGTTTCTTAGTTTGTAGCTACGTATTATTGTAAAAAGCTCAAGTGTTAGGTTGTTTTAATTATTGTTGATGTATTTTCATGTGTTTGTATGTTCAAGGCTACATTAACACTAATACGTTTTAGTTTCCGCCCAGTCGAGCGTTTTAGCAGCGTTTGAGAAATAACCCCTGTCCATACTTCACGCCTAAATAACGCTTTATCATGTGACCATGCACGTACACTGGGCACGTGCGCACCAGACTAAACATGAAGCAGATTGTCTATCCAGCAATTGGTTGCTTAGTTGCAGGACGCTGGAACAAAAGCAATGACAAAACCATGAACCCCTTTTACATTAAGCACTGGTAGTGCTCTAAAGTCTCAGTATCAGTCCATCCAGACTGACTAAGGCTTGTTTTAGGGGTTCTGAAACACAAGAGCATTGTGGACGCTAGGCACTAACGTAGCAAAAGTTAGTGGCATCAAGGAGATTTTTCATTCACAGGGTCTGTAACAAACCAGCATCTACAAGAGCATATTCAAGCACCTTTACAACCCATGGGATACCAATTCTGCAAAGTGCAAGCGGGGGGGGGGGGGGGGGGGGGTGTCTTAGAACGATGAGTCTGCACAGCGTCCTGTAGCACACCAATGAGCGACACCACACACGAGGAATTGGAATTGGCTTTTGTACGATTGTTGGCGATTGTTGTACTTGCACTTGGGATGTTCTATGAACATCCTTTCTGTACCGACAGATATATATTTTTGTACTTCTTATGGCAAATGTACTTATTGCAAGTCGCTTTGGATAAAAGCGTCTGCTAAATGCCCTAAATGTAAATGTACACACGACACAGTGGCACCCACCGGGCGCTATGGGAGCTGGCGACAACCAGTGGGAGGATTGCCTCTGGTCCTCCGAGGTGGGGGGTGGGGGTGGGTTGCTAACCAACCGCCTGCCTGACTCAACATCCCTGGCAGCTGGGTCATGGGAAGGGAGGGCAGGAGGGTGTGGGGGTGTGAGGACCTGCCTGGCTGCCTTAATGATCATCATAATTAGAGGTAAATATGTAAGTCGAGGCGGTTATGAAGAGCCCAGGCGCTGCACAGTGGGGGCTTTACGTGTGTGCTGGTAGATTGTGAACAGCTTTGCAATAAAGAGGGCCCCCCGGGAACGCGGTCGTTTGCTGAACATGCAAACCGGGCTCGGCTGCTGACGTGGGACGCGCTGATTTGGCCTCCAGACGGTTTTTATTTTGTATCCGACGAAATATGTTTTTTTATTGGTGGACCGCCTGTTGTTTTCACTTGTTTATCCCACGCATGCATGCATTCAGGCATGCACACACCGACACACACACCCACACACACATTATATATGCAGGTAGCAAAAGGATAATGTTGATGCCACCATTAGTAAAGGATTACTAGGACACTAGTTAACTGTTAATTAATTGTTAGTTCATTGTTAGTTATCGCATGTTACTGCATTAACTAATACAGTTATTTAATCAGTTATTAATTTAACATTCAAGTCATTCAAGTCTTCAGTTGATCATGTAGCAAGTCAGTTAGTTGGTCATTCAGTCAGTTAGTTAGTCAGTTAGTTAGTCGGTCAGTCAGTCAGTTGGTCAGTCAGTCAGTTAGTTGGTCGGTCACTTGCCTCTGGAGAGGCGTTCCATCCCCGCATCAGGAGTGCTGAGATGGGCTTGGGGATGGAGTAGCCAATGGGAGGCCGGATCAGATGGTAGGCCATGTCTGCAGCCGCGGCCGCTGAGGGGAACATGAACGACGGCCTGAACGTCAATCATAAAAGACTACTAACCTTCATATGTAATCATGTATTCAATAAATATCTCTTATTTAATAACTTCACTGTATCTTGTCTGGCCATCTAGAAACACTGGCTCATGTTTGAAATGTGATTTTTACAATATATAATAATAATAATATATAATCTAAAACACTGTAGTTATAATGATCATCAGGATTATGATTATGATCATACTGTGGTTATCTTAATATTTTGTATAATATTTGAAACAAGAATTCAGGAGAAGATTTCAGGACGTGCACATGACGATTGTTATGTGGAGGTCTGTATACACAGATAGACGAGGAGGAGTGAGGAGGTGTGACAAGATGTGAGGAGTAGGAAGAACGAGTGAGGAGTGAGGAGGAGGGAAACATTGTGAGGAGGTTTGAGGAGGAGTTAATAGGAGGGAGAAGGTTTGATGAGGAGTGAGGAGACCTGAGGAGGAGTGAGGAGGCTCGAGGAGGAGTATGGAAGAGTGAGGAGGTTCGAGGAGGTTTGAGGAGGAGTGAGGAGGTACCAGGCTTCAGGTGGGCAAAAGGGACTTCCCCAGTCAGCAGCTCCCAGAGACACAGGGCGTAGCTGAACATGTCTGCCTTCACCGTGTAGCGCGTGCACTGCGTGAACACCTCTGGAGCCATCCACCGCAAGTTCTACACACACACACACACACACACACACACACACACACACACACACAAACACATTCATATACACACAACCATATTCACACAAATTATTTGTATGTCAAATGTAATTTAAAAACTAATGCACTTTTGAAGTGTCCGAGGGAAATTACCTTTGCGACCCAGAAAGTCTGTCTTATCTATCTTACCACACATACATGAACCCGCATGCACACACACATTATTAAATATATATTTCAGCGTCTTGGGAGTTAGACAGGGTTAAAGCACACACTGACATCTAGGTCCAATTACAGCCGTAAAGCAGGGCGCTCCCTGTGGTTCTTCAGGACATGTTTGTCCCCAGGGGAGGCAGCACACACAGTTCCCCCCCCCCCCCCCCCCCCCCCCCCCCCCCCCCCGAGTAGGCTACGCACTCTGGGTGCTGCTGCTGCTGCTGAGTCAGCCCCTCCACACACACGCAGCCTTCTGGAGCTAGCCCAGGGCCCAGGGCTGTTGGCAGTGTCTCTTGGAGAATGATTACTGTATGTGACGTTTTACATCCTTTAAAAAATATGCTATATGTTGAATGATTGTCTTTACCGTAAGCACTATTTCTCTTCTTTAATTAAAGATGTAACCAAAAATTGCAAAAATGTAGAGTATACATTCTGGGATTGATCAAATGAATCTTGTACGTCTAGATCAATTAACACATAGAATTTAAAAAAATGCTGAGTTTAGGTTTGTTAGTGCAACACAGTGACCAACATGGTGTTGTAATGTCACAACCTTTATGTGCTCTAAAGTTAGATTTCCTGAACAATGTTAAAAAACAAGATGTAACCATGACGACCGACCCCTGGCTGCTTGGTCATGTTGTCCTGCGCCACCGACAGCAGGAACCTGGATTCTGCGGGAAAAAGAAGACTCACTCATATGCCAGAAAATGGCCTCAAATCAGCATATTTCACAGTCAAAGACACAGGGGAGAGAGACGGCTGCTGCCCTCACCCCCGAAATCAGCCACCACTGCGTGTCCGTCCTCGTAGAGCAGGATGTTGTGGCTGAGGGGAACACAGTATGTACGGCATTAGCGTTTTTGTGGGATGTTCAATCCCCAAACCCATGGGGGTGGTCCCTTATAACAAGACTGAAGACTTTTTGCTTAAGCTTTCTGCTAAATTTTAAATACAGCACACCTTCTACAAGGATTTTTTCTTTTATTACGCCTTTGACGATTTTTTTTAATTTCTTTCATTTTATTGTACGTTTGCTTTAGCTTTCTGCTAAATCTTACATATATTGCACTTTCTGTAATGCCTTTTTTTACTTACGTATCTTATTTTTATCATTACATTTTATTGCATGACGATGTTTCTATGTGAAGCACTATGAGTCTGCCTCGTGTATGAAAAGTGCTATATAAATAAAGTTGCCTTGCCTTTCCTTGCCTAATTACATCTGCATCTACCTGTTGAGGTCCCGATGTATGATTGGCTGGGTGAGGTTGTGCAGGTACTCCATGCCCTTGGCCACGTCGATGGCGATGACCAGCTTGGACTGCAGGTCAATCAGCCTGCGCCGTGGACACATCATTAAAGCAGACGCCCACTTAGCGCTTCAGCAGATCAATGGACCCTGCCAATCAGGCTCCCTGACCCCCACACACACACACAGGCACACGCACACACACTAACAACAGATCACACGCACAGATGTTGCACACCAATAACACTCAGGCAATTGCACTTGCACACACACATATACACACACACACAGAATATACACACTCACACACACTCCGCCCAACACTTACACACACACACCCACTTCCCGCGGATCAATGAAGGTAGTCTATCTTAGAAAGCACCTGAGCTTAGAGTTTGCTGGAACACTTTATCTGGATCAATGATGGGAGAGGGGGGGGGGGGAGGGGGCAAGGGATATAAGAGAGTGTGTGTGTGCGTGTGCTTGTGCGTGTGTGTGTGTGTGTGTGCATGCATGAGAGGCAGAGACGCTACAGAGAAGGACAGTAATTAGAGCTGGAGACATGTGTCGCTATGTTGTGTAAACAGACGCCTGTGAGTTCCGAAGGTACTGCTTCCCCGGACTGATTGCTCAATTACAGCTCTATGGCTGCCATTACTGTAGAATCCATTTTGGACAATGACAGCATTTGTGGTATAGTTACACGTAAACGGGAAAAATAAGAACATTGATTCGACGTATAGAGTCAATGACAAGATAACTTTAGATGTAGGTTATTTGACATAGAAATGCATCCGTGTTATTATGTCTTCGGATACAGCCTGTATACACACAGGTCAATTACGACCTGTCAGTCATTCTTTTGAAGACCAGGACCTGAAGGGAAGCAGCATTTAGTGTCCATGGCCGCCCCCCCTGGAACAGTCTGCCGGTGCAGCACAAGTTTGGCTTAGCTTTCTCATAATCCATGTGTGTTGTTGATTCCTCTCAACTGCCTCTCTGTTATTATGATTGACGATTATGTCGATGATTTTATGTTATTTCTTGATTTTGTGTCATTTCCCTCTCCACAATGATATTGCACTTTTTGCACAAGCGATATATAAACAAAGATTGACTTCATCAGGTTAGGAACTCTCCACCCCTGTCTGCGGTAAACCGGGTCAGTCGGGGGACCTGCCTCCCCGGTAGTTTTCCTCACCTCTTCTGCTCGTGGAGGAGGGAGAACAGGGATCCACCAGACACATACTGGGTGACGATAGCGAACTGGCTGGGGTCGTCCAGGCACGCCCCCACAAACTGGATGACACACGGGTGGTTGAGCCGGCAGAGGATGGACACCTCGCGGCAGAACATATCCACGTCCGACTTGGAGCAGTAGGTGTTGGCTCGGTAGCTGAAGGAGAGGGACTCGTTTTACACCGTTGAGGGGAAGTCTTAAAAGTCAGACTATGGCCCAATCCCATTTCTACCCCGTCCCCCTTCCCCTTACCCCTCCACCTAGTTTTGGAGGGCTAAGAGGAAGGGGTAAGGGGTAGAAATGGGATTGGGCCTAAACATTCTTATCTAAAGTCTGATGGCATATTTGTTTCGAATACAAACTCGCTCAGCAGAAGTGAACCGTAGCAAAGTGTCTGGGAGGTTTTAAATCAACTGGCTACTGTATTAATACACTCCATTACAATCCACTGGACAGTGAATTAAGTAGATGTGCGTCCCGTCCCAAAATACCGTTTAATGGCGACAACTTTGCTCCTGCATTTCCCTCTGTAGACCTTGCCGAAGGAACCTGGATGAGAGAGAGATTTGATGTTAGACTGTGGACTAAAGCCTCTTTTCTGTTCACTGCCAAACACCACAGACAAAGATAGACAGTATAAAATTTAAGACAAAAACCTGAACCAATGATTTCATTGAACTCCAGATCCGAGAGCTGAAGGTGGAAATGAGACGGCAGACTGGCCCGGAGTAGAAGAACATCAGCCTTCTCTGAAAGGGTGGAAAAAAAAACACAATTTTGAATCAACCTCTTAGCAGGATTTTAGGGCCTTAGAAAATTGGATTATGCTATTACCTTATTTATTGTTAAGTGACAGACTTGTTGCCTCTTACCTGCGTTTTTAGTATCTAAAAGAAAACTATTATAGCACTATTAAGGCCTTTTGGCACAGAAAGTCCCCTAAGCAACCTAATAAGGTCAGGCTGACCTTATTGGGTCACACCGTGCGCTGACCTGGTCAGTGCACGGTGTGTCATGTTAGCTGGTCAGGAGACTGGTACCTTTAGTCATGCTCTTGATCTTTCCCAGAGGGGACGGGACTGACACGTAGGAGCCATCTGAATGAAAAAGACATGATTAAAGCAAACTAGATTAAATACCGTCCCTTTAATCCCTCTGCTAGCTGCGCTTCCAGGTCACTCACCCCCTCCTGGCTGGGAGTACTCATTACACGGGGAATCGTCCGGGCGCTTGTAATGTTTCAGTAGGGTCACAATGGCATCGTGACCTGTCACAAAAAAAATACAAAACCAAAAGTGGTGACAAGGCTGCCCCTCTGACCGGCCAGTCTCCCCCATCCATCATCATATAGACCTTTCTCATAGGCCCACATTAGACAGGTCTGCTCCTCCTTCTCCCCGCTGGAGCGGGTGGGGTCGCAGGCCACTAGGTTCATGTCCGCCCCGCTGTCCAAGAGGAACTGCACCACGCGGATGTGGCCGTGGAAGCAGGCGCTGTGCAGGGCTGGACAGGGGTTCGGCAGAGAGACAGGTCAGCGCATACTGAACGGATGGACTTGATAGGAAGAGGTGAAATATCCCCATTATTATAAACTGGTAAGTTATAGGTTGGGGTTGAAACCATGTCATTGCCCTTTTAGAGTGATTACTCAAATAAATAAACAAAAAAAATTAAAATAAAGATTTATTTGACTTAATTTTAACCATGATCAGCCTTTACATTCAGAGTGATTTAAAATGTTGTTTTGACACGTCATGAAGGATCGGGTCAGGGTTAGGCGTCTCACATCAGGATGTCTACAGGGAGAATGCAGAAATTATGAATCGAGGCCAGAAGTGGCTGAGAAGATCCGGCCCATACTAGAACAACCGGCCTAGTATTGTGAAGACGTACCCGTGTGTCCATCTCTGCCTTGATGGTTGATGCTCATGGGGCTTTGGGTCAAGAGGAACTTAACCATGTCCAGGTTTCTACCATAGGTGCACGCACTGTCCAAATCACACAAACGTTCTCATGACTGACTGATGTCAATCATTCATATTTTTAAATGACATGAATAACTTGGAAGCAGAGGACTATTGCAGTATACCTGTGGAACGCCGTTTCACTGAAGATGTTTTCCTTCATCAGACTCTCGGTTCCAGAAAGCTGAATGATCTCCTTCACCACCTCAAACTTCCCGTTGTAGCAGGCTCTATTGAAACACAACCATCATTTACATTCAGGGGATTTTGGTGACGCTTTTACCCAAAGCGACTTACAACCATTCCTTCACACATTCACACGCCGACGGCGGAGTCAACCGCGCAGGTGGACACCTAGCTTGTCAGGAGCAGTCAGGATTCGGCGTCTCGCACAGGGACACCTGGATACTCGAGGAGGAACTAGTAACCTTCCGGTTACCAGTCAACCTTGACTACCTCCTGAGCTACTGCCGCCACTGCCAACACAACACACATCCGCCTCGTATCATCCCTCATTCATCAGCCTGATGTGTGTACAGCAGTGGATGTCTGGGGTCGTTTACAGGTGCAGCGGCGTGTCTCCGTAGATGTTCACAGAGTGCGGCTGGGCTTCACCGTGGCCCGTCAGTAGGAACCGTACGATCTCATGGTGGCCGAAGCGGGAGCACAGGTGAAGAGGCACGTGGTCTTCATTATCCAGAACATTCACTGGGAACACGCATAGAAACAAGATACTTACTAAAGGGGCTGTAATTGATCTACCAATACATTGATTTAAAAATCAAGTCTAGGGTGTAAAACACACGTCAACTATGTTCGCCTATTCAGGATAAATCGAGGAATTGGATTGCTTGCATTGCTCGTAATATGATGAATGAGCTGCAGAGGTACATATGTTCATTTACATATGAACGTATGCATATGTGATTTTTCGTCACAGTCATTTGTTATCATTAGGCATGATCATTGCAAGATGTGAACCTCCGTGCGGGGGGGTCCAGGACTCACCGTCTGTCTTGCAGCCCCCCCCCATCAGCAGTTGGACCAGGCCCAGGAAGCCTTTGGCTGCCGCCAGGTGAAGGGGTCGGTCGCCCACCTCCCCACTCACGTTGGGGTCCGCCCCGAACTTCAAGAGCAGCCTAGCCACCTGCGCCAGGACGAAGTAGCACAGAAAGGGGAAGCAAAAAAAAAAGGGGTGGAGAAACCCCAAAAATGGATCTCAGTTCTCAGACTTATTTTTATTTGAGTGTGTAAAACATGAATACATGGATGCATAATTATAATTCCTGGCTGAATATCAATATTGTATCCTCTTTCAAATTGTTTCATCACTAAATGTAACTGTATTGTATACATTTCTCATAATCCTAATTTCAACCCAACCAATACCATTTTGCAAAAGTGTGAACGTTTGGCCACGCTTGGTTATTTTCCTCCAGATCCAGGCAGTCAGGAGTCAGGAGTGTGCGATCGAGGCTGGTAATGACCTGCTCGTGGCCGTAGTAGGCAGCAATGTGCAGGGGGGTGAAGAAGACAGCGTCCTGCACGTTGACATTAGCTCCATGTTGTAGTAAAATATCCACCGTCTGAAAGATGTTTCAAATCAAGACACCAGTTTCCTAAAAGCGTCGCTGGACCCTCACAAACAGAACGGAAGAACAAGGAAGGTTGTGTTGTTGTTTACCTCGTGGTGCCCTGCTACCGTGGCGATATGGAGGGCCGTTAGCGCACCGTAGCCCACCTGCTGGACATCGGACCCCCCGTGGAGCAACGCCGTCACCAGCTCTGCACTGTCCTTTTGGAGACAAGCAGACAAAATGTACTTGTTTCCTGTTCCGGGGACGGAGGCAAAGCCCTTTGTTATGCGTCAACTTTTACCACTACATCTGCAAATCACCTTCTTTCTTCAGTCAAAGTCACATCCTACACTCCGTTACCTTCAAACAGTATCATTCATTGAAAAAGTATCCACCACACGCTATGGTAAACCATTAATAACCACTCACAGCAACAAATGAAATACTAAAGGCTTGAGTGACGGCTTGTGTTTGTGTGTCTTGCACTCCACCATGTGGTTAACTTTGGCTAAGCAGTAATCCGATGACACATGGCTCCCATCGGCTTGCATGGGCAGATAACATATCTGTCAAGCTCTGTGGGATAGAACCTAGTAGACTAGAAAGTAATCTAAGAAGAGTAGATCGATTGTGACCTACCTTATAGGCGGCAAGGTGGAGGGCCGTGAATCCATTCCTCGTGAGTCTGGATGGACGCAGGCCTTTCAGCATCAAGGTGCGAATGTGAGCCTTGGTCCCTGGACACAAACATACGTGTGTGTGTGTGTGTGTGTGTGTGTGTGTGTGTGTGTGTGTGTGTGTGTGTGTGTGTGTGTGTGTGTGTGTGTGTGTGTGTGTGTGTGTGTGTGTGTGTGTGGTACTGAAGTACCTTCTGTTGCATCTAGTCTATTAGTTTGCTGTATAGAATAGTAGGAATGAGGATTCTGCATATATTGATCTCACATGAGATCTTGTAGACTGTTTTGGCCTATAGACCACAGAACTGTCCAAAGCATTTGGTAAGGGAGAACAATATTGGTAATAGCTTGAATCCTCTCAAAATCGGCATTAAAAAAAAACATGAGGCATTCTGACGTACTGAGTACTATTGGTGCTAATAAGAAGGGTGTATTATACCTTTTTCAGAGGTGTCATCGTACGAAACACACAGATGTCGATCATTACACTTATTATTGGTCTGCTATTTGGGTCGACCAGGTTATGGTTACAGGATAAACTCGGGAGGATAACACATCACAGAGCCTTTTCACAGAGGTTTCATAGCAGGGCAAACCCATGAGTAGCCCACAACATCACCATTGAAAAGATAAGCAAGTGTCAAAGTACTGGTCAGTGTGTTTCCCTAGTGAAGTCTAATACCAATGCCCTGTTACATCAGAGTAAACAGACCCATAATCCTGCTTGTCCTACAGTTACCGCTCTGTGACAAGGTTATTTCGACATTACAAATACTCTTAATTCAATATGAGTTGGTCAATATAACCCATAACCTGTATCAATAAGGATGTTAGATTGAGCGCGGTAGAAAGAAGCCCTAGAGAAGGAGCTGTCTCTCCATTGTAATGTTTTGGTGAGGAGCTATGAATAGACTTCCGCTAAGTGAGCATACCTCCACACACGCAGCACAGATGCAACAGTGATAGGCCTTCCTCTGTTCTGTAGCTCACGTTCACCTTCTGGAAGGCCTCCTCAGAGCTACCACACAGAGAAAGACATACAGGCCTTGCATCTGTATGTCATTTTGATGATATTTGCAGAAGAAAAAATTGCAAAAAATACAAATTGCTTGAACATGTTGGCTCTGTGCATTCATTAGATAGCTAGGTTACAGATTGTACCCTTTTTGAAAAACACTATTATTCCACGCTCACCCAAAAGCGAATTTGAGCTCCGCAAGCTCAGCCTCCTTGATGTGCCAGTCATCCTCCAGCTTCTCCACAATCACTGTGTAGGACTCGCTCACCTTTTTCTTCCACTCATCTTCACACCAACATCATGCCAAGAATACAACAAATTGTATGGAAAGTGATTGTAAGGCATTGCTAAGGGTTCAAGGAGGTGACGTACCTCGAAGTGCGTCACCTCCTTGAACCCTTTCCAGTGGAAAACAAAACATGTTATGACTCACCAATATAGACCCCCCCCCCCCCACACACACACACACACACACACACACTCACAGAAACAATTCCAGATGCAAAACATGGTGAAGATAGAGGGAGAGACATTACCTGTACATGTCTGGGTTGGTCTTGATTTGTAATTTCCCATTGACAGGGTCTGTTTCTCTCAGAGAGTCTTTGTAGTGCTGTTCGGGTGAGCTAAAGGGAAGCAGTAACACGATCCTACTCTCTAACACAATTGCTATAGGGCCAGATAAAGGGGATCACAGTTTGAGCTAAAAATAACCCTCTTTTGAGTGGCATGCCACACAACACCAACTGACCCCCCATTTGAAACAGTGCCCATGTATTTATGTGGGTCCATGTACCAGAGCCATGTATTTGTATTATTACATCGTACAAACGTATACCTCAGGGCTGTACGATAGGCAGAAGGTAAAGTGGCAAGCTTTAAAGTAGCTTCAAAGTAGCTTTTCCATTGATGTTTATTATAATTTGTAACAATGACAAACACAAAAATAGTACAACGTCCGCAAAAAATACATTTATAAAAAGCAAACATTTTGATTCAATATAGCATACAAATGGAGGCATTGAAAACATTATTCAAATATAATTATTGTTGGGGGTTTAAATCAAAAAGGGGAAAAATTATTGGTTTGAATCCCAGTGTATGCGGTTTACATGCATGCAGTCCCTGAGCAAAGAAGAAAAAAATTGTCTAGATGTAAATATGGAATTTACAAATAAACACAATCTTAATGTCTACGTTGGATTGTGTACGTAATCATGAATACACTCTGTCCATCATTGGATAGATCTCTTCTGCTTAATGTCGTTGTACAGCTCCTTCCGAAACGTCAACATCTCCTTGAGGTTCTTCAGCTGTAGCGCCTGATGCATGGACATGAGCTGGGTGGTGCTTGGTACGTTAAAGGTGGAGCACTTCAGGACCGCCTGCAGCAGGTCCAAAGTCATGGAGAAAGAACTCTGCAGGTCAGAGCACACAGGGAACAGGCAGACATTCCATAAGCTACAATCCCCAGAGAACTTCAGGACTTCCTCACCCATCCCCCAATGGGAGAGACACTTCGTCAGGCTTAACCCCAGGAAAGTCAGCTCCTCCACGTGCGCCGGGGACTGCACGCTCCGCTTCAGGTCGTCATGGATACCGAAGCAAACAGTGACAAACCCGGGTTGGGACGCCGGCTGGTGGGGGTTGGCCGTCACACAGAGCGAGTGCATGAAGACCTCGGCGGGTACACAGAGGCCCTGGTCCACCCAGCAACCGCTGAGGATGGAGCCTGTTCCTACGGTTACCCTGGCCTCCAGTCTGCAGTACTCCAACACGGTCTTCCGGGCTACAGAACAACTGGGCTCCAGGGTACTGTGCATCACACAGGAGACGGCGGCGGCGGCGCTCTCCGGAGGCCCGTCGGCCCCGGGACGGGCGCTGAAGGCCGAGGCGACCAGGCCCAGCTCAGCCCTCAGCGCCGGGTCCTGGGTGAGGTGGAAGAGGTACTCGGCGGTTGAGCCGATGTGATAGAATTTGGAGTTGTTGAGGAGGATGACGTTCAGCGGAGTTCCACTGAGGCGACGGAAGATCTTCTGCCGCACCGCCACGAGGCACTCCTCGCGCTTCTGGACGTTTGCGCCGTCGTGAGTGTACGCGTCGGTGGCTTCGGGGCCGAGGGCTTGGAGGAAGTCCCCGTAGGCGTCGACCTCGCACCTCAGCGGTGTGATGTCTTTTAGCAGGGAGAGAAGGAGCAGTGCAGTGGTGTAGCACACATAGTAAGTGCTGTCCGTGTAGACGAATTGATCGTCAGTCAAAGAAATACTATCTCCGCGCTTTTTACATACAGCACCCGTGTCTTGCATTTTCGCGATGCTCGGCTTGTGCAGGAACTGAAGGCAGGAAACGTATTCCATTTCCTTGCGAGCATGTTTGTCATCGCTCGCCAACACAAACACCCCATGGGTGGTTCCGATGGAGAGCGAGGAAGGATGGGCCAGAGCAGTGAAGCCGGGCTTGTCGAACCGAACACTCTCGTCTTCAGAGATACTGTACATCTCTATGTCGTCCGCACACGTCACCAGAACGCCAGGGCGCATTTGCGAGGGGAAATCGACATACATGGCCAGCTTGAGTTCCAACATCTGGTAGAGAGGCTCACACAGAGGCAGGGCGGTGAAGATCTTCCCCAGAGCACTGGCGTTTGGCAACCTCTGGCTGAACCCTCCTGGAACAAGAGGCAAGGTTTAAGAAAATAGCCACGGGTCATATTGGCAGAGATATCGAAATGGCAAATTTCACTGAGCAAATTGTAATTGTTTATTTTATGAGTTACAACCTGTACTTTGGAATACATTTGCATTAAATTTGAGATTATGATTCACGATCTGCTTTTCCTCTTTTATTTTTTAAACACCAGAAGCATTATGTTTTGCCAGTGACTAATGTTTTCCTTTTGATGACTTACAAAAAGTACATTAGGCCTACGGGACAAAATATAAATATACTACCAACGCAATGTTGTGATACACACAATTACAAACAGTTATTGGCATTGCAACCTTTTGACTTGGTTAATAAGCAATGTGACTGTAATAAACACTGCCTTAATTTAGCTTTTCAAACCTGCATGGATCAGGATAACCCTGAATTTGCCAAGTGCCTTCCCATAGATGCTGTCCAGCCGTTGCAATACATAGAGGGTTGAGCCTCCATTCCCTTGAAAGAAAAAACATATTAGTGGTATTCTTTGAAAGTGCACTACAGTACAAGGCGACAACGCGGAAGGTCGAGGACTCACCTATTTTGGCACCAGGTGGGTCTGAGAAAACTTTATACTCGACTCCTAGAGGAAGTTCTTTTCTGGCTATTTTGTCTTTGATCTGAAGTTCGTACGCGACTCTTTGGCTCTCATCGACAGCGGTCACAATCACCAGATCCCAAAATTCCCCAGGTTGTACCTCTTCACCTGTATACATAAAGCATGAAGCTCAATATGCAGCTCAAACCAGGCACCAGTTAACACTATTGTATTATTGTACTAGCCTTATGTCAATCTTACCACGCAAAGTATTGAATTTTCTTAGCTTTGCCCGCGTTGCATGTTGTAAATGTTTGCCCTGGTCATTCATGTTATTAAATAATATGAACGTGTTCAGCACTCAGGAAAATGCAGATTCTCTTTTTTACATTCGCCGGATAGCGCTCTACATCCGGGTGTGATCACGTGGTTCATTGTTGACGCTGCATCTAGGCTCACAGAATGCATCAACTACACCCGAACGTTTTATAAACAAACTGTGTACAAGCTGATCTATCTACTCTTTATTTTATTTATATAAACCATCAGGTAGCTAAATCTTACAGGCTTATTGTTATTGTTTAAAACATGTTTGTTTTTATCTATATGAATATAAGTTTAGGTTTAATAATAATAAAACATGACGATGATACAACATTAATTGAGAACAAATCGTGAGCGTGTTTGTTTGAAAGTGTGTCAACGAAACTGAAAGGGAGTAGTGTGTGGTGTGGTGTCGCCATGGCAACACCAAAAGCACACGCTCGATCACTCAGACGCTCAAGGTACAGAGTTTTTTGTTGATTTATTATTATCATTCAGAACATGGATGTTGTCCAGAAAGCGCTCCTGTCTTGCACTGAGTCCCTGGTACTTGGCCATGGGCACGGTTTCCATAGCGAGGTCTCAGCTGCGGGTCCTCAGGACATTCTGATGGCCAGCCTGGGGCACTTGCTCTTGAAGGATGTGAAGGATTTGGGATTATTTCAATCACTTAGGATCTGCTCTTTGCCCGACAATTGTATTACAGCAATAGATGCTCTCGCAGAATGTGTACTTTTGGTGAAATTGGATCTCAATGGTAACCAGGTCAGTTCATTTAGCACTATTTCCCATAGGCCTATTGCTATAGTATATCTCAAATATATTCTAATGTTTGTACAAGTGCTATAATCTCAGTCAAGACAATTTGTAGTCTCAAAGGGTTTGCATGCAACATGAAGCACCCCTAAGCCCTAAGGCTATTCTGTCTATAGACCACTCTCTCTGTTATGGCGTACCTCTATATTTGTAACAGTTATGATGGCTTATAAAAACACTTATTTTCCTCCCAGATTGTCCAACTACCAGATGCATTGTTTTGGGCAAAGCTGGGACAGCTGCAGCTTCTTAATCTCCATGACAACCACATGGAGACAATACAGAACACCAAAGGATTGGCTGGCTGCCCAAACCTCACTGGGCTGACCCTCTACAACACCCCATTCAGTCTGAAGGGGGACTACAGATGCACTGTGGTCTACAGCATGTGGTCACTGAGGGCCTTGGACCGCCACGTGATCTCAGACCAGGAGCTGGCCAGTCTCCACTTCCCCCCAAAGTTCAAAGCCTTCAGCCCAAACCTTTTAGTAAACCTTAGTAGTCCATCAGCGCCACTGGTTTGTCTTTGCCGTTCGTTAACGAATTATTTTAAATGCTAATATTGGAAATATTGAGAGCTGTGCACTGATGAGTTACTAAGTAGGAGGAGTGCATTTTTGAATTAATTGATGTGTTTATACACACAGGACCGATATCAGGGCGAAATTAATTCAACTCACAAAATCCTTTCGGAGATTCACAGGATTCAGGCAACATATTGCCCCATTCTCATCATCCAACGTTGGATTAGAGGTCACTTGACAAGAAAAAGGCTTGGGTGAGTTTAGAAGTTGTCTAAGCAATTGAATAAACGATTGTTGATGTTATCAAATCCATCTCATTACTGTAATACTGCCTGTTGAATATCCAGACTAGTCAAAGCAGTACCTCGGCCTAAACAGAGGAAAAGCCCCCATTATACATTGGATTCCGCAGCTGAGCAAACCACTCAGCGGAGCTGGGGCAGTGATTGTTTGGGCAAAGAGGAAATGCAGGTCTGTACTAGACAAAGTAAATAAATGTCTGCGTATTTATAACAGCCTGATCTGCCCAATACTGTTCTCCTTATGTTTACCACGAAGAGGCAGTGAGTCAAATGTTTTGCTGAAAGGACCTTTTACAGTTAAGAGGAAGCCCACTTTGTTGTCATGAATGATCTGAATTTAATTTGAATTGGATGAAAATATATTTTTAATGATCTTTATGTCCATTGACACTATTAAGCTATTCCAATGTATTATATTATGGTATGTTCTAATAGTTTAATAATGGCACAGGCAAAAGTATCTATGAGATAATTTGCAGCTAAAATGGCATTGTGTTTCAGAGGCTCAATAATCACAGTGTGAAACCCAGAAGAATAACTTTGAACTTGAGTAAACTTCTACAAGGCACTCTAGAGGTAACTATGCCTAATGTTCCACGGTTCAAAAGATAGTACGTCATTAGCCTTGTCCATTGTTGATCATTTACTCCTATCCAGGACACATTTCATTGGCTGACGGTAGCTACTATGTTTTCCAACAGGTTTCACAAATAGAATTACCAGTGGAGGCCAAGAACAAAAATAACCCTCTGCCAAACACAACGGAAAACCGAAGAAATGAACCTTCTGGAAGCCCTGAAGCTGTCCGAGGTGACACGTTTAAGTAGTACACCATCGAGAGAGGTTTTCAACTTCAACCAGGTTCACTCAATTCTCAATTCTCTTTGTGTTGACTCGGCAGGAAGAAAACCTAAAGAGGTTCCCAAGGTGTTGTCGTTTCCTATGCACTGCTGCAAGGTCGCGTTGCTCAACGTCGTCCACCCTCCCAGAGACGTGCCCCCCGTCCGGCACCGGGAGAGCCAAGACCCCCGCCACGCTGTTCAGAACGTCCACTCCCAGCGAGAGAACCAATCCAGAACCTCCATGCAACACGTTGGCTTCTGCACGGGCGTACACATGGACGCCAGTGAGAAAAGATGGATGTTCTGCCCTCAGGGAGTTCTCAACAAGGTTGAGAAAGATTGTGGAAAACGACTGGAGACCAGAGCTGAGATCATGAAGCTAAAGGCAGAGCAGGTGACCCGGTCCTTAGAGTGGAGGCAAGGCGCCAAAACCGCACGCCAAAGCTTCATCGAGAGCAAACGGATGGAGGCGGTGGGGAGGGGGAGGCGGGAACGGGCCCTGATGGAGGCGGCCGTTCAGCAGAAGAGGGTCAGCCTGGACAGGGAAGTGGAGGACGCAAGGCTGAGGCACTTCGCCTTCCTTGAGGAGAAGAAGAGAGCGGCCTTAGAGCGGGAGATGGAGCGGGAGTTCAGCTGGCGGCTTGCCTCGGTGTCCAAGATCATGGACAAATACAGCGCCCAGCAGAAAGCACTCGCCCTCAGACAAGCAACGAGCAAGAGCGTAGTCAGGTCCAGGGTGAAACCAGGGTTCCCGAAACCTCAACAGATACCTGTCCAGGTACTCCCAGAAGATGCACCATGAGAACCGTCAGTTTGGCATGTGTGTGAGTGGATTACCATGCAGGTCAACAAGAACAATGAAAGCTATTACGCAATAAAATCATTATTTTATTACTTTAATAAGTTAATGTCGTTTTTGATACATTGACTTTTGTTGTCAAGACTGAAATATGACCTTAATTAGGCATATTACTATTTTGAACCACCTGAGTGCTATTATCCAAAGCTAGTAAAGGTTAATTAAAATGCAGGATAATAAGGAGCAGGTAGGGGTAAGGCCTCTAGCTCAGGGATGCCTACAGGTAGACTGCAGGTCTTGGGTATCAAACCCAGTAGCGGTTCTGTTCTGCGAGCAGGGCTCGAGTGGAGGTTCTGCAATTAACGTTCCTGGAATTCAACTAGACTGTTCCTCTATCCTGCAGGAACACATCTGTTACCAATGCTACCAGCCCATCGAACGCCTTTTGTTGCAGATATTTTTGAGTAGAAAAATGCAATGCACTGCTACGAATGTAAAGGGAATTCAAGAAAGAAAAGATAATAAGTTAACGTCCATACACTTTATTAGAATGATGGCAATTTGCCTTTCCCATTGATTGTTCTCGCAAATATAAAGATCTAAGATTGCACACAGTGATCACAATGATTTACATGAACACCTAAACACATTGATCAGATAGGTTCAAACATTAGTCGAGGTAGAAAAACAGTTGGTTAAAGAATACTTTTAGTTCACACCTATAAACTCGAGTAAATGTAACGCAATGCTAATGTAATGAGGTTACATGCCAATCTGAAAGTCATGAATTTTGTTTATATTACTCTTCGTACACTAGGCATAATTACTGATATACTACCAACATATTGTGTAACGATTTGTGGATTAATATTGCACATCATGGAAGTTTGGTTCTAATAAAAACATAAGAAGCTTTGAGTCCAAAAGGACTCAAAGCTACTGCTTTGAGTACAAAAGCTATTGCTTCACAACAATAAGCTTTTGGAGGCAATAGCACATTCTGTTCTCGCCTGCATTTGTACAGCATTATAGGGGTAATTTCAACAATGAAACAAGCCCTTCAGATCATTGACTAAGGCCCCGTCACACGGATTCGCCGGCTCCGTCCGAAACGCACAAGACTTATGCGGTTTCACCAAAAAATCTGCTCTGTGTGGACAGGGCCTAAATTGAGTTGGCCTGCTGTGTTAAAACCCAACATCGCCCTTTGTAAGATCTCAAGCTTAGTGCAAGATTGGAAGGTTAAAAGGTCACATTAGATCATCTATGTTCCCAAAGTACGGTACGGACACCCGACATTCGCCCCCCTTCCTTATAATGCAGCGTTTCCTACTTGAAAGGAGAGAGAGGGAGCGAGGGAGCGAGGGAGCGAGAGAGCGACAGAAGAAAAGGTTTCGACCAGCAGCATTTTCTTCTATGGCGCAGCAGGAGGAGGCGGTGGAGCTCCTAGGCAGGTCTTGTTCGCTTTCAGGAAGTCACTGCAGGCGGAGAAGATGCAGTAGTAGCTGGAGGAAAGCCCAACAATGTCTCTGGAGATGTAGGGGAGGACCCCAGGGCTGGCCTGGTTGTAGTAGGTGATCTGGAACCAAACCAACCACACAGGGAAATAATGGTTAAAGCTAGTTTTCTCTATTGGATACAACTTTACATTTACATTCTAAAGACTACTTCCTCTACGGCTAGAAATATATATATATGACATTGTTTATTTTTTCAAATGTACCAACAAAGGAATTTTTTGGTCCACAAAAGAAGACATTTTGATCTTACACATCGGATCTGTGTAAGACAACAGCAGTTCTATGATGTGGGTCGGGTGGACTCATGGCAAGCAATGTGGAAAAGAGTAGGAATCAGGCATAATAATAGAAAGTCGCCTCGTCATTTGGCCCACCTTGGTGACTGAACTGGACTCTTCCCAGATACAGAAGCCAGCACAGAGCACCTCTCCCCTGGTGTAGTCGTCAGTGGGGGGATGGGTGGGCAGGGTGACTGAGCGCACGGCAATGAGATACGGGTCCCTATGTTGGGCGGCAAAATGACAGCACTGCATCAGGAATGTATTTATAGCGCACTCTTCAAAAAAGGGACACGTATAAAAGAATAAGGTGTAAAAGTGGATGAATAAAAGGCAAAAACATGGCTACAATAACACATCAACAATAAACAATAAATTTGCGAAATATCTATGCTTGTAGCAAGACAGGTTAAAAGCAATTCGGGAATACCTGGCGTCGCATGGCTGCCTCCTTGAGGCCAACATGATGAAATCTTGACCTTTTCCCCCTTTAGTGATCGACGGCGAGGCCACACGATAAATAGTATCTTCCTCATCTGCTTGGAGGACCACCTCACACTTCCTGTTGTCAACATAGCGAGATGTGTAACGATGGATGGGGAGCTTCACAATGAATTTAACAGTTTCGTGTCATCACTAATGTATTTCGATTTATTCACCGTTTTGTGTTTACCAAAACCACGTAGTGTCAGGTCGATAATATTATGACATTCCCTGGATGTTATATAATAACACTCATATTCACTGTCATAATATATCATAAATTTAGTTTGAAGTTGAAACAATTCAAGCATTATTTTAACTGTTGTTTTGAGTTGTCGTGGGACACTTAAATATTTACAAAACCTTGCTGTGACAGACTCACTCATAGTGCCTGTCCCACTCCATCCTCTTCCTCAGATCCGACAGCAGGTGGAAGGTCTGATCTGCTGGGATGTTGACCTTCATCTCCACCTTAAAACACAGCACCTGGTTCTCTTCCAAAGTGTACAGACTGACCTGGAACATCACAACATGAGCATTAGCACGTAAACCACTGGTGCTGACAGACACTTGCTAACACTGGTGGCTCTGATGATAAAATCAAAACCACAAACATTCCATGGAATGTGGATGGAAGATTGATCAGGGATAAATAGTTTGTTGGCCATGCCCTTTACAACTACGTATTAGTTTAGGACAATGATCTAATCAAGTCACAGAGGTACGTTGATCATTGTCATGGGGACAGAGGTGGGCGTATCACCTCCCTGTCCCTATCAGCTCAGTGTCACACGTCACTGACCTTATTCTTCTCTGAGGTCAACACCCAGTTTGTTTTTGCGACCATTATCTTCAGCGCCGATACGTTGTTTAAGCTCAGGTACATCTGGGGCGCAAAGAAACCACGATTTTAATGAAAGCTCAATTGTTTTACATGCAAAGTAGCAAAATGTTACAGAGCTTGCGTTAGCAACGTGAAATGGCAATACCTGGTTACTTTGGTCCCAGGGAACGGATAAGGGCACTTGTGTCTGCTTGGAGGTGATTATGTATTTCCTTTAACAAAACAAAAAAAGGAAACGGTTAAAACTACATTAAAAGAAAATAGAGGAACTAACCCATATGATCATGAGCGTTCAAATGACTCATCTGGAGTGAGGAGATAGTAATACGTGAAGTTACCTATCCAAGCGTATCTTCTTTCTTGCCAATGCCTCTTGGTAGCGCCTTTTCCCATCCTGTAAGAGGTTTACGAAGAATTGGAGTTGTAATCCAGAATTCACTGAACGATAACAACTGTTGATGTCGTTGCCATGTCTGTAAAGTGTTACGAATGTCAAGTTTTCTAAATAATTAACTTTTATTGCATTGAAAAATGAAATAGTGGCTATTTTCCCAACTCACCACAGGTTCAGGTCTTATCCGTGGCAACATACAAGGTTTCCTATCGCCATCCAGCACCTCAAAGGTCATAAAAGCGCTGTTTATATGACGGAGAGGTTCTCCACCTTTATAGGCCTCTGCACACACCCCCACCTCCATACTAGGTGGATGAGAATAGGTACAAGACAGGCACATACATCCAAGTTTAACATCGAAACAATGGGCTAGGATAAATTCAGATATTATATAACGTTGATGCGTTATGTGCATACAGTGGTTTGTTTGTTGGTTTTCATTGTTGTAGCACATTGTTGTGTACTCACCTGGTCTTGAAGGAGTTATTGACGATCGCTTTCAGTACCAAACGGTCGCCGATGTGAGAAGGACCACGGAAATGAAACATGTCTATGGACCTCAACGTTGGGTGAGCATTGCAGAGCCGGCTGGAGGAACACAGAGGCAGAACAGCAGTAAGAACTTGAACTCACTCTTTTGTTTCCCCGTACCTCAGTTTTCCAGTAATGCAGATGGTGTTCGGCGCCCACCCACCTGGCAGCAATGGTAGCCACGTTCTCCATCCAGGCCATGATCTGGCCCCCGAAGGTACTGACTTGGTGGTTGGCATGGGGGGGTAACACCAGCTCCACACTCTCCACTCGCGTCTTCTCCGCTGGAATGGCGTCCTTGTGCTCCTGGCATTCTCCTGCTTGGAGGGAGGGAGGGAGGGAGGGAGGGAGGGAGGGAGGGAGGGAGGGCGGGGGAAGAAAGAGAGAAAGAGAGAATCCACCGTGATTGAGTGAGGGAGAGCGTTACTGGCACACAGTGAGGTGCAGCACTGTGAGAGCTGGCGTCTGCACTGCGGTGCTTCTGGCGGCGTTACCTAGCTGCGCCGCGCAGTTACTCAGCAGGTCCGTAATGGTCTCGACGTGGATCAGCCTCATCCGCCGCCGCTCGGCGGCCAGGCTGTACTCCACCTGCTCCAGCTGGGTGTGAGGGATCACCTGCTTCAACTGCACCTGTGGGTGTGCACACACATGCACGTGCACAGAAGCAAGCCAAGCACATGGGCGCACACACACACACACAGACACAGACGTACACACACACATACAGACAGCCACACGTGTCAAGCGAGAGCGGAAAATAATAGAGACGTTTAATGCCTGAAACTAGACTGAGGAGCGGGTAAAAGCGTCTGTCTTTTGTGCCGGTTACTTCGCTCTCTCACCTTTCCCGTCTCTGTGCGCCTGGCAACAAACGAGGCGAAGGCGTGACAGACCTTCCACTCTTTACCAATGTAGAGGTCCTCACAAGTCACCAAAATACCCACCTGGAACAAGGGGGGGGGGGGGGGGGGGGGGGGGGGGGGGGGGGGGATATTCGTTAAGTTGAGTGTGACCGTTACAGTACCGACTACAATTTACACAGAAAATAGAATGAAGGACAATCTAAGGTTTAAGGGAAAAAAATAAGTTCTGTGTACCCACCTCCATGCTGGATGTGAAAGCTCTATTCACCTTTGCGATGATACTAACCACCTGTCCCACCCTGTAGAGGTGACAGGGGCATACAGTATCTATTTAGTGTAAACATTGTGCAACAATGACAGTATCAATAGTGGCGGAAGCCCTTGCGGCTGGGACAAAATGAGGTCAGAAGTTGTCCTGGTAATTGTCCTTGGCCTGTGTTTTTAAGTATTTTTTTTATCATCTCTTTCCTACCTCCGCATTAACAACATAAAGATGATTGCGAACCTATGACCAATCGGATGTGATGTCAGAGTAATCTTTACCCTATCGTATGTTCGAAGTGGATGTGAGGTCAGCCTGGTCTTACCCTATCGTATGTTCGAAGTGGATGTCGTCCACGGACGCAGTGATGCACGAGCAGCCCGCATGTCTCTCGGCTGGAGAGATAAAAAAATAAAATAAAATGAATGCCTGATAAAAACATCCCCTGATCTCAAGGAGTGATTCTCGGTCGAAACCCAACAGTGCCTCACATGTAAATACTGCAAATCAATCCCTCCATGACGAGTCAGCGATACAACGACGCAGCCAAGCGTGCAATGCTGAACAAGTGCTTGTTTGTAAGTAATGCCAAAGAAGTAAGGGCATCGGTCTAATGAATTTCCAGTCAACCTTAGGACAATGAGTGGTAGCGCGAGTTCTCGTGTGTATGATACCAGCTTACCGGAAAGGCAGGCAGTGGAATCCATCCATTTCAGCAGCTGTCCAACGCTCAGTTCCCCGCAGTGGTTGGCGTGGCAGGGAAGCACAATCTGACTCATTTTGACCTCTGTGGGGTTTCTGTACACCTCCCCGCTCTCCAGAATGAAGAGGGCGTCCTTTAGGGAGCCCACTCCCAGCTCGGGTGATTCCATCACTGTTATCTAGAAAGATAGCTTTGAAGTTAAACAGGGAACTCAGCCGTAGCTGCAAGGTAGTTGGAAGACGTGGTTGAAGGGCACTGGTTGATAATTGCTAGTGTATTAATATCTGATTGACAAGTTTATATTTCAGCCAAAGACCTAGTTGAAACAATAGATATTGTTATGCAAGAATCAGGGGATTAAATTACATTATTTGACCAGAGTCTTAACTGAAAAGGTTCACAACATACATCGGCTGGCCATGTCAGAGGAGAAATAATCAATCACTGAAAATAAAGTTGCTAAATACCAACTAAAAAGCGTTTTGTAATTGCGTTTAGCAATTGTATTCTGAAAAAGGGTTATAAAGTATCCAGTTCATATTAGCCGGTCCCATTGCGGAACACAATAAGGGCTTTTGTATTTTGTCCTTTACATAATCAACAGATCACATTGAATGAACTTCAATGAAATAGTTCCCCAAATCGCTCTAAATCTGTCAGGACACAACGTAGGCCTACAAGGCATGCTTGATCATGTAGCCTAATATACTTTTATTAAAACTCTTCAATGATATCGGAAAAAATAAATGTCAAAGTTCTAAAACCACGTACAAATCTGCCTTCATAAAATTATTAGCACAAGGCCATGTACAAATAATATAAGTAGAGTAGTAGCAATTTTGAGTGTAGTAGTAGTCGTTCACTTCCACTTGAGAGGCACATGCTATTGGTCATCAGGCTGTCAAACTTCATGACATTACTCACATAGCTTTAGTGACCTCTACTCTTACAACATTGAAACTGCGATACGAGGGTGGAAACATAACTAACTGTACGTGCACAAACATATCAAATAGACGTCCAGTCACAATTGGCAAATCACTTAGATACCCTATAATTTTTGTTTTATAGGCTTAAACTTGCCAACGTACACATACGACAAAGATATTTTGGGAAAAAACACTCACCCTTTTGTTGCAACTGCTATACAAATGCTGTAGTAAGGTGCGAGGCTAGGCAGCACACAACACACAATCGGGCCGAGGAAAATAACTGTACCCCATACCTTGGTGTCTTTCGTTTACCCCATTCCACAAGCCCTTTTCTCTCTGTCGTAGCACAGCGGCGGTTTACTGCCCGCTGGAGGCGACCGCTTTGGCCAGTTTGTTAAGGTAGACTCGGGAATAACTTGGTACGCTTGGTTCAAACAGATAACGCACATCTTTGAATTCCCCCTTAAGTTTACCTCTCGCCTACAGGCTTCAGAGCACCGACTGAAAAAAAGAAGAAAAACTAGACTATAAATAAATGGCGTTGTCGCACCAGTTTGCAGATGAGTTTGCATCCTATTTGCTTAGTTTATGATTTTAACAGGTACGGGCACACTAAGGAACCTAACCCTAACCTAGAAAAAGCAAGAGAAAGCTATATTAAAAGTGTCATTAATGGTTTGATGAAAATATAATCTATATTTAAAATGTTATTTATTGTATGTTAAATAACTGTATGTTGATGGATTTAATATCCTTATACAATGCAGTCTAATAACATTTCGGCAGAATTGATTTCATTCCAATCAAAAAATTATGAGGAGGACTGTATATATGTTTGCTTCATTGCCTTAGTTTTAATTTCTCCCCCAAAAATATGACAAGCTCTACTCAGTCTCTAAGCCATGATCAGGTAGAAGGTTTAGAATATTTTCTTTATTTACAAGTATTTAAAATAAAGTGGAAATGCATTTTATTAATTGTAATACACGCACACATTACCGTAACTGTACCAGGCTAAAAGGCATGGCCCTTAAGGCAATACTGCTTGCTCATTGGTTAGATGAAATGCCAATCAAATCCATATAGCCACATCCCCTTGACCAGGCTCGGTTGAGGAGTGCGGTTGGAGCGCTAGAGGGTCGCGGCCGGGGATGATCTGACAGATGAAATAGCGAAAAGAAAGAGAAGGCGGGCGTCCTCCCACACAAAATCATGTTCCCCAAAGGCAAAGGAACCCCCGTGCCGTCAGACGGCCAAGCAAGAGAAAAGTAAGCTCCTAAACTCGTTTTATTTTTGCTTATCATGCAAGTTGTTCTATGTAGCCTCTCGTGTTTTCTGGAGAGCCTGCGATAGGCGATTTCCTCCTGCCGAGAATGGAATTGAATGAACCGCCTTGTCTGCAGCTCGCCATTCCTGCTCTGAGCTGTATTCCGCCGTCTTTGGCTCACTGCTATCGATTTAATAACGTCAAAGATTGTGCGTTTCGCTATTTTGTACTGCTTGGTGTTTCTTTATGTATTCGGTTTGAATGATTCGCGATTGTTCATAATCGAAAACAATAACAACGCCTTGCTACATTGTTTCTCTGTTGCGCTTTTCATGGGTTACGTTTTATTACCTTCTGTAGACCACAACGTAAAAACACTAGGGTTATCTATGTTACGATGATGATAGTATTGCAGTTTTTATTTTTATTTTTAAGCAATACTTAACTCCATCGTCACTTTCCATGTTTGAGTATGGTGAATCCTTGCCAGGGTTTTGCTTGGTTACACAGCCCTCATTTAATTGTTTGGCATAGGCTATTGGCAGCCATTGTTCAGAGTCTGTACCGACACCGTTCTGTGTGTGGAGGAAATGTTACCAATTGGCGTTATTGCCAATTAGTCATTTGGTATTGACCGAATGTTGGCGTTATCTTTTATATTTTTTTAATGTTTTCTTTCACGCAGGTTGGCCCTATACGTCTATGAATATTTGTTACACATAGGAGCACAGAAGTCTGCACAGACCTTTTTGTCTGAGGTAAGAGCCATTTTATTAAGCAAAAGTACAGGCCAATTTATTTTCCTATTTCAACAAATATCGAATAATAAATCTTGTATTTTCTTAAAAAAAGTAAAATTAAAATATGAACATAATTTGTATATTTTTTACCAATGCCTTTAGGATATTAACATCTAAGAGTTTTTAAATTTATTTGTGAATTTTGGTATTATAGATACGATGGGAGAAGAACATAACTCTTGGAGAACCTCCGGGATTCCTACATTCCTGGTGGTGGTGAGTAAAGATGTTCTCATCTCTGTGTAAACACGTCAAGGGGTACCTTTTTTATTGTCTTATCTTTCCTTTTCTTTCTCCTCCCGACCAAAGTGTGTTCTGGGACCTTTATTGTGCCGCTCCAGAGAGACGAGAGACATGTGACCACTCCAGTGAAGCGAAGGCCTTCCACGACTACGTGAGTCTCTTGTCCTAGCGATGCGACCTGGGGCCCATATGTTTCAGTCTTGTTGTGGCGGTGGCAATGAGGAAGGCAGTGCCTTTACTGTGAAAAACTTCAGTGGTCAGAAAAAAACAACAGAAAAGCCTGTCCTCGAAGAACATTGAGTCTTTCTTACGAGCAATTCCAAGACCTTACATTTATGTCGTGGTTTTTTATTCTCTGAGAACTTTGGTAGAGCACTTTTCTTTCTTTTACTCCAGATGTTGACTGATTACAGTTTTTTTTTCTGTAATTCGTAAAAAGAAATTGCCACCACACTCTTCAGGAAATACATATTGTATTTTTCCCTGAGTCATGCATAATGTCCTGTAATTCTAAAGTTGGCCAATTTTAAGGTTGTACAAAGGGGGCTGTTTTTTTGTCAGCCATTCTTGGTCATGGCTATGTTGTTTGGCCTGAGAATCCTACCTACTAGTCACCTAGGTGCTTCTGGGGGAAAAGCTGCTGACGGCCGGTCCTGATTCAGACCTGTCCATGTGCTCTCCCCCCTTGGGCTGTGTTGTACTCCAGCCCCCTGCTTCACTCCCCAGAGGAGGCCGGGCCCGCAGTACTCCAATAGTGTGCGCCTAAGTTGGTTTTGTGTGTTTTAGATGTGTCTGACTTGGCTTGGTGGCTTAAGCATATGGTGAAACCTGAAACCTTCATGAACATCCTGCAGGTCACCGGTCAGTAGCCCTATGTCCACAAAAAACCAGCAGAACTGAAATTAAATTATGAATGGAGTAAGATGCTCTGGACACGACCATGTTATTAGTCAATCATTGTTAAGTTCTCAGTCTGTGGCTCCTGTTAAATTGCATGATGTTGGCTGGTTAACGTGGTATGAATGATATCTTTCAGTGGTTATTGCGCGTTAAATCATTAGCCATGTAGTCTGATCGTGTCCTTATTCGGGCTGACTGGCAGCCCTAATCTATCATAAACTGGTTCAAACTGAACCTCAACCGTTTGTTTCTCTCCCCCCCCCCTCCCCTGCCACCCCCTGTCCTCATTTTATTAGAATTTGTCTTGCACGCTCCAGGAAGCAGTTGAGACACGTGACGTGACTGTGCAGTTCATAGTTTGAGTCGTCATATCAGATACGAAGTGAGATGCTTGAAGGAACGGAAACCTCTCTAACCCCTCTAGCCCGACTTCTGCTCGGCCCCGCTGCGTTGCTAGAGAGATGCCACTGCAAACAGGAAGGGGTTAAAAAGGTAGATGTTGGCCCTGCTCCTCGCAGATAGGGTTGTCAGGGGCAACAGGCCTCCTGATCGGGCAGGTGACCTGGGAGCCGGTAGTGGGGCTTGACGCGGGGGCCTCGCTCCACGACAACATTCCTCCCCGGTTCCTTCTCTCACGCAGACGCTGAAGCACACTTCACGACATGTGTTTCTGTTTGCTCGCATTTAAGAGCAGCGACATGCGACTAAAAGTGAGTGCCCTCGTTGGCTTTTTGTGGCCCGTTTTCTCAGTGTGTTTGTGTGTGGGTGTGTTGTATGCGTCCAGAAAGGCCTCGCTAACACGTGAGAATTTATTTCTATGTGATGGATGGAAATTTAGTTTAGATTCAACGCTTTTAATTGAGTTTTGGCTCAAAACGGTATCGTTGCTACCTGTCACAAACACAAATGAGAGCGGTGGAAATTATTCATTTCCGAAAGAAAATTGAGTTTTCAAATGATTTTGATGTTTTTTTCACATCACGCATTGCATTTGGTTTGTGTTACAAAGTGGAACTGTTAAGCCTTTGCAGTTGATCCAGCTGATGCTGTCCTATCATGGAAAGCATTATGCAAAGTGTGTGTGTGTGTGTGTGTGTGTGTGTGTGTGTGTGTGTGTGTGTGTGTGTGTGTGTGTGTGTGTGTGTGTGTGTGTGTGTGTGTGTGTGTGTGTGTGTGTGTGTGTGTGTGTGGACAGTACAAGTCCTTGGGCCGTAGCCTTTGTCTCAGCTGTGGGGGAAGGTGATGGCTGCCTGGCTAGCCAGCAGGGCTCGTAAAGCCCTGGTGTATTCTCACACACACACTGGGCCCTGACGGACGCTCCCTCCGGGGCCCTGGTCGCCATGGCATCGGCGCTTGATTGATGGCTGTCAGGAAACTGAGCGGCAGATTGGGAAGGGGCGGGATGTCGTGGCATATGCCGGGCATACACCGTGGAAGAGCAGGGGGAGGTGGGGAAGGCAGAGGGAATGAATTAGGCCTGCTGCAGGCCGCTCTCCTGGCCGTAGCTGCAGAGAAAGAGGGGGAGAAGGGTGGGGGGGGGTGGTGGTGAGAGAGAGAGAGGGAGGGAGGGAGGGAGAGGGGGGGGGGGGGGGGATGAGAGTCTGAGACGGTGGGATCGAGGAAGAAGAAACATCTCCGCTGGATCCAGAGTGGTGTTTTATGATGTTGATTGATGGTTAAACATTTACAAGCTAAACATAGGGCCGCGGCCCCCGTCAGAGCTCGGGCTCCAGGGGAAGAAGTGAGGTCAGGAGCGAGGGTGGATGGGTGGTCTCCGCTCCCCGCACCCTCCCCACCCTCAGCTACACTCATCTACGGCACGTTAATAAAAACTGTTGATCTCATTGGCTCTCAGGCCATGTGTCCGTCCTTTCTTCTCTCTTTCGCCGTCTCTGTGTGTTTTTCCCCTCAGTAAACCACTTTGTCTCCGTCTCTGCGTTTTTCTCTCTAGTCTACTCTGTCCACGTCCCTTTTTTGTCCTTGTAGAAGGGAGCACTCGCACTGTCCTTTTGTAACCTCTTCTGATTCAAGGGAAATTTGCTTGGCTAGGATTGCCTGTGTGTGTGTGTGTGTGTGTGTGTGTGTGTGTGTGTGTGTGTGTGTGTGTGTGTGTGTGTGTGTGTGTGTGTGTGTGTGTGTGTGTGTGTGTGTGTGTGTGTGTGTGTGTGTGTGTGTGTGTGTGTGGGGGGGGCGGGCTTAGATTGTCATAAAGAAGGTCCCTGGGGGGTGGGGGGGAGGTTTAAGGTAGAACCCAGACAGGAGCCCTGGGCTTGGCTGAGACATCTGCCCCTTTTTACACACACACACACACACACACACACACACACACACACACACACACACACACACACACACACACACACACACACACACACACACACACACACACACACACACACACACACACACAGCTCAGGCTGCACTCCAGGACATTTTGCTGAGCACTGTGGAGTGGTAATGGGACATGGATAAGATCTTGCACAACATGCACGTTACTCTACAAGTTGACAAACAGTCCTCGAGTTTCAAAGCAGCCCGACCGACTCTGTATTTTTAGCCTTGTTTTAATATCTAATTGAAATCCAGAGGGTTGCTTTGGTGTTCAAATTGTGCCGAATACACAAGGTGTGTATTGCGCTGCGTCAGGGTCTGGTCGGGGAATGTTTATGCCTTTTTAAGAACTGCTTTTTAACGTTCATCAAAGCCCTTTTAAAGGCCGTTGCAAAGTCGTGTGATGATGACATGGTTGAAGACAACCTGGGAAGTGTGTTTTTAGGTATTGGCAAAGGATGTTGGAGATGTTAGGTCTTCAAAATTCACAGGCTTCACATGTGGTGGAGTCGGCGCACTCTAGAAATCCAACCGTGGCTCCTGGCCGATGCCGTGTTTAGTTGTTTTAAATTGGGGATTTGCAGAGCCCAACGGATTTCAATGGGCCAATAACTGATAAAAGGGAGTAAAAAATTATAGATAGATAGATAGACAGATATATCTCGGCCTTCAGTCCATCTCCACATATCGTGGTATCCTGTGGGTGGAGCAGCACCATGGTATTTAAAACTCAGTGTTGGTACGGATGTGGTCTGTTAAAGTATAGAGAGCTTTTGCCACCACAATAGACGATCTACAAAGAGGTGATTTCATATATGAATCAACACCATTTCTCAAGTTATCATATCGGAACACATTTACGATGTGTTCCGATACCGCTGTATCTGTTGTAGGCCAACAGGTATCGGTTGGGCTCTGGTGAATCAAAACATTTACAACTCTATTGTCAACACGCTGCCATCTTTGTAAGAGCATGTTATGAAGCACAAGTGTTAGGACGAGATTATGGGCTGTTATCTATTTCACCTTCCTTCTCTTTCTCTTATCTGTCTCTATGATAATAGACGTTGGACTATATTACACCAAGGATACAAACAATATACTGTCCCCCATTGAATGACCTTAAGTAACTCCCAGTATTTTGTTGAATACACAACGATACTTCTTGAATAATCAAGCTTGTGTGATTTCAAAGTATTTTTATTTGCATTACGATTGCACTTCCAAAAAGATCACCGTGAGACGTTCTGCTTCCCAGTGTCCTTTTTGTTGGAACAGTAATGCTGTACACGGTATAGTTTAGAGGGGGGGGAAGCCTTGTAAACAACAAAGCCATCTTCAAACATTCCTATAGGCCCCTAGAGCCTGACCTGAAAACTCTCCCGTTTACCGTGGTGGTTGTTTGGTCCGATCCTCTCCGTGGTCGCGCCTCCGTCTCCCTGCAGCCCCACTTCTCCGCCTGCTGTGGTATTTCACAGAGGCCCTGCAGCTGCAGCCTGCGCTGATATCATTAGCGAAGATGCAGTCAATGCCAGGGAGTGGGCTGGCTGTTGACCAGCGTTTTTCTGCCTTGTCGAGCTCAGCTATATGGCTACCAAAGTGTGTGTGTGTGTGTGTGTGTGTGTGTGTGTGTGTGTGTGTGTTAGGGCTGAACTATTTGGGGAAATAATCTAATTGTGATTATTTTGAGCAATATTGCAATCTTTCTTTCTAAAGTTTCTTTATGTTCTGTATTATTCTCTCCACAAAAGCAATAAATCATTCTATAGTATGACCAACATCAAAATATAAACAGCTCTTTCCTTGAAGAGTGTGTGTGTGTGTGTGTGTGTGTGTGTGTGTGTGTGTGTGTGTGTGTGTGTGTGTGTGTGTGTGTGTGTGTGTGTGTGTGTGTGTGAGTGAGAGAATAAAACCATTTGATCAAAGTGAAAGTAACACTTTTGAGTCACGGCTGGCCTCGCGTCTTCCTGGGTTTGGCCGCTAAGACGCTAGGGGTGGCGGTCGGGGGAGGGCTGCAGGGGGACATTAGCTCATCTCATATTGCTCAGGCTTGAGGGGGCAGACAACTCGGTCAATTAGTGCGCGTGTGTGTGACTGAAGCAAATGGCACATTAGTGAATTAGGAGTTGTGGTCTGTGCCGGAAATCGGCCAAGTGAAGCCCCCATGCTGTGCTGGAGCACTTTAGGGGCCGCCGATGGCGAATCCCACCGTGGTTTATCTGATGGCTGAGTTCTAGATCGGCTCCGAAAAGGCGGTTTTGTGAAACGTTTTCTTTTTATGTGGATTTGTTGCAGGGTTGAATCTGAATGATTTATCATCCAAATGGTTTCAATGCATTAAGAATCCCAATGCTTCACGATGGGCGACATCAGGATTAAGGATGCACTTTTTTTTTCTCTTTTCTCTTTGCCATGGTTTGTGCAACGGAAGACGAACAAAGTGCAAAAATTCCACTCTACTGTGATTGCAAATTTGAGTCCAAGCTAAAGCCAGTGTATATCTCTTCGAGCGTTGTTGTCGTTTCATCCCCCTAAAATGTTTTCACTGATTTGCGTCGTGTCATCCCAGTGGAGCTAACCCGTGCCTCCCCCCCCCCCCTCCTGCAGAGTGCGGCCGCGGCCCCCAGTCCTGTCATGGGAGGGATGCCCCCCGGTGAGGGCATGCCAGGAGGGCCCATGCCACCGGGCTTCTTCCAGGTCAGTCTGCCAGCAATTCCTCTATGGGTTCATTATGCTCTGTCCCTGTACAACCTCCTCTTCTGCTCCAGCCCGCTCCGTCCGTCCGTCTGTCTTCACTCCAAGCCACAGCTAATGTATCTGCGGTGACTCCGGCCTAGCAGAGCATGCTGCACTGCATTTCTGTCCTGTGATGTCGTTTTAAGACTATCTTTTATCCCACTGCAGTGTTTCCCCTCAAATATTTGTCCAGCAGCAGCCCTGAGGTGTGTGTGTTTGTGGTTTTGTGTGTGTGTGTGTGTTTTTCTGTCTGTCGAGCTCAGCTATAGGGCTACCAAGGTGTGTGTGTGTGTGTGTGTGTGTGTGTGTGTGTGTGTGTGTGTGTGTGTGTGTGTGTGTGTGTGTGTGTGTGTGTGTGTGTGTGTGTGTGTGTGTGTGTGTGTGTGTGTGTGTGTGTGTGTGTGTGTGTGTTTCTGTCTGTCGAGCTATAGGGCTACCAAGGTGTTTGTGTGTGTGTGTTGCACGGGGTGAGGTTTTAGTGTGATCAATTATTCCAGTAAGTCTCTGGTGCTCTCATACCAACAGAAATGGTAGAACAATAAAACAGAACAACAATAGCATGCGAACGCACTAATGTGCACCAGGCCAATGTTTTTGCCGTTAATGTTCAGTTTTCAGTCTGCAATTTATAGCCATCCCGCCGTCTGGGTTTCATAATACTGTGGCTTCTGCTCTACATGATCAAATATCTAGGCTACTTTCCCTTATTAAGTCTCTTTTTGTATTGCTCTTTCTTTTAATGCGTCCTACATTCAGTCTAAGGCTGAGCTAATTCCCCCCTACAGTAGCATCATGCGTTTTTATACTAGATACCAATTTGCTCATTATTTTCCAAGATATTTCTCCCAACAATGACAATAATGTCGATGGAAGAATTGAACAAAAATGAAAATGTTTTTGAAGCCTCAAAAAGGTTTGGAATAAAAAGGGGTTAATTTTTTGCATGGCTGATTGCAGTGGCTTGGATGAATGGAGAGGAAACACTGGACTGGTATTCTAACGAGAGTGCAGGAGGAGTGGGATGAGGGAGAGTTAATGAAGGCCTAATTTGCACATACATTATAAATGCTATATTACGCTTTCGCCTATTTTTACCTATGCGTCTTTAATGCACCCATCCATTATTAATTGATGTATTTATTTATCTTCTGCTATGTCACTGCCAACTCGTTAATGTCTTCACTGACACTGAGGCCTTCATATATATACATCTCTCTCACTCACAAAATATCAATCATGTGTTTATGTGAAATACATTTGTTTTACATATGAAAAATATATGGGATTCATATGAAGCGTGAGTCCTCGTTCGTGCTACCACCATCCTGCCTTGCTGCTCGCTTTGTTCCCGCTGCTGTGGGTGTGGGATGCGTAGCACGGGGGAGCAGACACAGAGTCTGGCCCTCTCTCTCCAGTGTAGTAAACACGCAGGCGTGGCCAGGCCATTTTCCCTAATGTAGAAATCGAAAGTTGCAGCTCCCACCATAAATCAATATCTCCATGAAGATTAATTCTTGGCAGGCAAGCGTGCAGAACTGCCTTTAGGAGGTGACATAAGCCTAAATTATGGCGCTGCCGCCCACCGCTAGAAAGTCCCCCGCCTGCACTCTCCACCGAGCAGGGCAGGTGGTGGGAGGGAGGAGGCTGCAGGACGGCGGTCGCAGTAAACCCAGTGCAGAGGGAGACATTTTATCCTTCAGTGTGAATTATCTTTCTCATGACACACAAGCGCACACGTATACACCCATGTACGCATATGCACACACACGCACGCACGCACACACGCGTCTCATTTGCCGACTCAAACACTTGCTCGTTCTATAGCAGGATGTATTGGCGTAGATTCAATTAGGCTCCCCCCAGTCTTGTCAGATCAGCAACATTAGTGGCACATTCCCTGTGTGGAAGGATGTTGTAGAACTAATTACACAGGGCTTAATTGATGCTGTTCATTTTGGGGGAGGGGGGGGGGGGGGGGGGGGAGATAAGCGGTGATGACACGTTGCGTACAGCGGGGTCCTTAATAGCCCTGAGTGACAGGCGGTCGGGCACGGATCCTCTCAAACGCCGCCGCTGCCAACGTCTCGTCTTGTTGTCTGCTCCCGCCTCGCTGCCTTTGTGACGTGAAGTCAAATCGGCGTAATAACCATGCTTTATTTATTTTTTTCTGCTAAGTTCCCCTTCTATTATTATTATTTATTTTTTTTAAATGGCGCTACACTTTTGATCCGGCCTATTTCAAAGTGGCCTCCTCAGCCCTGCAGTAACCCCGCCTCTCTTTTTTCACCACCCTCCCCCCTCTTGTCATGTCTCTGTATCCAACTCTCGCTCCTTCCTGCTTACCCGCCTCGGCCTCTCTCTGTGTCTGTCTCTCTCCCACTTGCCCACCCCTCTGTGTCTTTCTCTCCCTCTCTCGCATTCCCATCTCTCTCTCTCTCGCTCTCTCTCTCTCTTCCCCCCCCCCCCCCCCTCTCTGTCGTTTTGCTTGTTCCTGGTTCCTCTTGCCGCGCTGCAGGGTCCGCCAGGTCCCCAAGGCTCCCCTCACCCCCAGGCTCCTCCCCCTAACAGTATGATGGGACCCCACAACCAGGTACACCCCCCCCCCCCCCCCCCCCGTCTCCTCCCCCTCCTCCTCCCTGGCTCTCCCGCCTCTGTCCAATCAGCTCTTTGCTGCCACCAGGAAGAGCTCTTGTTGTTGTTGCTGCTGATGCTTCATGCTTTACACGTTCCTCCGCACCATGCTTTTGGCAGTTTTTGTCCAAGCGCCGGATCCATACAATAGCTTTATTTTTGTATTGTTATCTTATGGACCGTTGCATCTGTAGAACTGTGAAGGAATGCAAAGTGATCCTCTTCATTTATTTCCAGTCCTTCATGTCACCTCGCTTCGCCGGCGGCCCCAGAGGGCCTCCCATCAGGATGGGGAATCAGGTACACTCCCACCCCCTATCCATCCTGACGGACTCAGAACCACCATGTGGAGGTTTGAGGTGGATTGACCAGTGTTGTTGTTTTGTGGTTGTTGTTTAGCCACCTGGTGGAGGCCCAGGTCCCCACCCCATGTTGGCCAACATGGACCCCACAAGACCACAAGGTGAGCCCCTGAGTGGGCCTGCTCACTCTTCATAATTTAGATCCCTCAGGAATATCATGGCAATATTTGAATTATCATTCGAATGATATACAGCCTACCCTTTTTTTATTTTTTCTATTTTTTTTTTTACAAATAATAAAGTAAAAGAATACGAATATATTTTTAAGAATAACAATCCCTCATGGCCTTCTCCCTCTCGCAGGCCATCCCAACTTGGGGCCAATGCAGAGAATGAGTGGGCCCCGAGGCATGGGACCCATGGGGCCCGGCCCTCAGGTAAACTCAACCCTAATCCACTTTACTATTTAGCTAAATTCCTTAAGCAGCATTGTCGGTCAATATGAATTCAATGCAAAATGGATTCCTCTAAACGGCATTAGATAAGCTATGATTTTAAAAGTTTGTGAAACGGTTTTGTCTCCCCAGAACTTTGGGGGTGGGATGAGGCCCCCACACAACGCCATGGGCCCCGGGATGCCAGGAGTGAACATGTAAGCCTCTATTATTTCCTTGGTATTAATGTTGTTTTTCTTCTTTTTATTATATGAGAATGTTGTCTCTAACCAAAGTGACCTTTGTGTCCAGGGGCCCCGGTACCGGTCGGCCATGGCCCAATCCCAACAATGCCAATTCTGTGAGTACATATCAGCACATACTCCCCAATGCATCTGGAATGACTCACTGTTTAACCTTTCAATTAAGCTTTTTCGGAGGCAGACATTTTGTTTCATGTGGCCAAAATCGTGGTTAAATCTGGCGAAACGTTAACATCCTCCATCATCTGTTGCAAGTAGAAATAAAAATACATTATAGTGCTTTGCAAAGGTTTGGATAATGACGGGTGAGTCACAAATTGGCGAAAAGAAGACCACTCCAAACAAGTGTTGTTCAAATTGCACCGTTTTTTTTAGCACACTAAGTACGCACTGTGTCCACTCTGTGTATGTATCTTCTAAACAATTATTGGGTCTTGGGGAATATTGAGCCACATTTCAAAGGCTGTTTCTGACCAGAATCATCTTGGTTCAGGTTGTGGTGCAGTCTTCTCCTAGTTAAGAGATTTACTGTCTGTTCTAATGTGCCTCGGCTGTCCAGTACAGGCTGTAATTGTAGTACGTGTCTTGGTGTAAACTAAGACTACCCGTGGGGGAAGCAATGATGTTTGGGGCTGATCAAATGATAATCATGGCCCTTTATATTTATTTATTTTACGCCAATTAGCGTAGTTTACATTTACTTTCTCAGCCATCAGTGTTTATTTTCCTTGTTTTGTTTTCTCAGATGCCTTACTCATCTCCCTCTCCCGGTGCATATGGGGTAAGAAGATTTCAACATTAGAGTTTGTAGTGTTGGAGGCCAATGGTACATCATTTAATGTGCAGATGTTTTCTATGCTAATGGGTATGTTGCTAATGTTTTTCTCTCATCAAAGGGGGCGTCTGGAGGTGGGGGTCCCCCAGGAACTCCCATCATGCCAAGCCCTGCAGGTAGGCGATCCTCCCATCATGAGCCGATGGCTCTCAACCAATCCATGCTGTATCATGTATTCAAATGCACAAGTCTGACTGTACTGCTTTTCCTTTGTCTTTGCTTTACTTCCAGACTCCAACAACTCGGGCGACAACTTGTACACCATGATCAACACTGGACCAGGCAACAGGAATAACGTAAGCCTCAGATGTTTCCTCCGTCATTCCTGGGCTAGGAGTCTTGTTTGCAAAATTGGATATGATAGTTTGTTAGCTTCCAGCAGAGCATGTGTTTTGTAACTGTAAGCCCTCAAACACACTTGGAACTCGGGCACTATAAATATTTGGCTCTTCTTAGTCCTTATTTTAGAAATGCCTTCTGCAAATGCTGCAACTGCCATTGTAAACAGTAAAATCAAGAAACACTTGATTCATTCATATATTTGAGGTTCAGGTTTTAGGTGTAACAAGGTTATACTTGAATATAAGTTGAAAAGATTTATATGTAGGAAGTATTTTTTTCTTCTTCCAAACAAATAATTATTTCAGCCAAGGACAATTTTTTCCTAAACTCCACTAGCTTTAATCAAATGTCCTAGAGGTCTCTTCACTGTACATTTGACTCTTGTACTAAAACCATGTCAAGACCTGACTGCCTTGCCAGGTACTGTGTTTTAAGAAGCCTTTCCACTCTGTTTCTTCATAGTTCCCCATGGGCCCCGGATCTGATGGGCCCCTGGGGGCCATGGCCGGCATGGAACCACACCACATGAACGGATCACTAGGTAACCCCATGCAACACCGCAGCGCTGTAGATAAACACGGCGTGGCAACAATGTGTTCACACCATTATAACCACTGCCACGTTCCTGCTGGGAACCATTGCCATTGACCTGCGAGAAAGATGGTGCATGGAATGTAAACATTGTCCTCCGATATTTACATGTCTTTATGCTTTCTTAGGCTCTGGTGACATGGATGGATTGAACAAGGTAAAACTGTATAATCCAACCTTTTTTAAGCAATTATTTTCAGGGGTTTTTGGGCATGAAATTAATTCATTGATGTTATTTCTTTCCCAGAATTCCCCAAACAATTTAAGTGGCATGAGCAATCCCCCCGGAACTCCGAGGGATGACGGGGAGCTGAGTGGAAACTTCCTCCACTCTTTTCAGAGTGAGAACGTAAGTCCCCTCCCCTCGGCCAATTGGCATCTCTGTGGAGACGGCCTCGCAAGGCATAGTTGGTCGTCATTTAATGGTGTGGAAGCACAGTGTTGTGCACCGTACCGTAAAGATTTGCTTGCTGCAGATTGACATCATTGATTACAGTGAAGAAAACAACAGTGGTACTGGGCCTTTTGACTAAAGCCAGTTGTTGTGACTTGTGTTTGTGCTTATGTTTGTTATATACCGTATTTACACACTGGTTCTGTGTCTCCGTAGTACTCCCCAACCATGACGATGAGTGTGTGACCCCGCCCCTCCTGACGATTAATTTGCCATCATTCCAAGGATCTGGACTCATAATAGGACAAGGCCAAAAACATCAGCAGCGAATCAGGGACAGGCGCCATTTTGGTTCCAAACAAACACCAGAATGCTGATCGGCAGAAATGCAATGGCTGGTGACTTACTGCTCCTTGCTAACAAAAAAAAATGAAGGACAATTTTCTCCATTCATCACAACCCCAAGGTTGACAAAACCAGCTACTGAAATGCATATATGACACGTTTTAGGTTCTTTGCAAGCCCCCCCCCCCCCCCCCCCCGCTCCCCCAAAGCAAAGGGAAAGAAAAGGGTTGAAGGTGGAAGTTTACCTCCTTGTGCATTTTAATTATTGCTTTGTGGTGCAGGGTGTGTGAAAGAAATGTTTCTGCTTTCTGTCCTTGAATAACACTGGAGAGTGTGTGTATATGTATTGTGGGCGAGGGGATAATAAGACGATCTTACCCACAGCTACACTCACTGCACCACGCAACCGTCAAGTGGACATACGTTTTCAGATTTACCCTGTTAATGTCCACCTTTAAGCAACAAAATAACATGATTATTACAAGTATTTCTTCCTCCCTATGGCCACCTCACTATTTTACCCTATTTTATAGAGTGGAGATGCTATAAAATGCTTTTATTGTGACAGCATTTCAAGTTTGTAACTGCCCCGATTGGGTTATAAAACTTCAAATCATCAAATTGAGCCCAGTTTCTTTGAATCAGTTCACTTTGCTTTCTGAGAGCAATGCCATAACCCCGCCCCCTGTCCCTCATCTCTTTGCTGTCACCATCCGTTTCTAAAGAGGGTGGGGGGAAACCAAACTAGCCCATTGAGTTCTGTCCTAGGGCGGGGGGGGGGGGCGCGATCTGAAACCGGAGCGCCAGAAAGTGTGTGCATGAATGCTGAGAATCTGTACAACATACTACCTAGTGCTGCTCTGCTCTGTGTGGACACCTGCTTTAAGACGTGTATATCCTCCTTGATCTGCTTGTGCTTCACACTCTGTGCTCCGTGTTGTAGCCTTTGTGTTTATACCCCAATCCGGTTGAATTGGCGTTCTTTCTTTTTATATGATGACATGGCTATGAATAAGTTGCCCATTGTAATCTCCCATGCGTATAGGTCATTTGTATTTTCTCCTCTGTATCATTGGTTGCACCCCTCCCCTCCTGTCCCTTTTTTTTATTTTATATTTTGATACAAACTTTGACTACGTATATTGCCCCAGTTATTCAGAATTAGTTCCGGCTTTCTAAACTGATTTGAGTAGGCATTATTATAAACTTAGAAGCAGTCTTGTTAATGTGATGAGAAATTTGTTTTTGACTTTTTGTTTTTCGTTTCTTGTGAGCATTGAGCATTATACACTCTGTCCTATGTTGCCTTTATTTGCGGATATTTTTTTATTTCAAATTGAGGAAAGATTGCTTGTTAATATAATTTTACAGTAACTTATTTACTTGCCATGAGTTTTTTTTTTCTTTTTTACAATTTGGTCTAGCTTCAAGATGACCCAAGGCTAGATTTAAATAAAGAACTTAAAATAAAACTATTGTTAAACTGTTGGAAACGATTTGGCGTGATGAGCTTTTGCTGTAAATGGATTTCTCATAACGTGTTCAAAATAACGAGGGAATTGGGTACCTTTTACATTGTGTGCTTTTCAAAGTGCTCATTTTCTATGACGCATAGCCATTCATTACAATAAGGGAGCTTCTAGCCAGATCCCACACAATTTGAACCAGTCCATGTTGTTTTGGAGGCCGCCTACCTTCTGGCACTTGTTTTCCTATGTGCTTAAGCATCACTTCCTGTACGGCCCATGGTTTCCTGTCAGTGAATGCTCCATACCAAAGTAGTTCTAGCAGTGCAAGCCCGGGTCCAGGCCCATGGACTCAGCCCATAAATGCCTTCTCATCAGAGGGAAAATCACTAGCCGGGTTAAACTGAGTGATAGTGAGGCTCTTGGAGCCAGTTGATGCCATGCACACCATACTGCAATTACGTTTGTGGATCTTAATTGAAGAGTTTTCCCTTTTTAGTCCAACCGATATCCATGCATGAATATATATGGTGGCACATGTCAATTCCATGATGGTGAAAGTCATTGAAAAGTATAGATTATTTTTCAGACATGAAGCGCCTTCAAATTTTGAACCGTTTGTCTCTAGGGCAAAAGAGGCCAAAACATGATCAATTTCGATCTGAAGGCAGTTATACTGCACGGCACACGGTTGCATTTTAACCACACAAAATAAATCATTACGCAACGCGGCTTGTATTCTCATCGCCCTCTAGTGGTCGATGGAGGACCGAGCATACACATGCATGCATTGCAACAACATAAGAGCATAACAATTTGGTGAAAGATTTGTTATCGGCTTAAGACGTGACATGACAATATATCCTAATCAATATACCTGTTCACAGCGATTAGCAAGAGCTTGGTATCTTGCCAAACATTAAGAATTACAAAGCCAGGCCGGTCGGCTCAAATGGGAATATTGGCTGATTGGTATAGGATGTGGGCTGGCTGAATGCAAGCCAAACCAGCCCTTCAAGTTTAGAGGCACTTAGTGGATGTTATGAACGTCCTGTAGCCACATCAGGCTGCTCCTTTTAGTATTTCATAGAAACTCCAAACTGATTGTGAACCAGCAGGTCCACCCTGTCCTTTATTAGGGCGTGCAAACAAACACATCCAAACATTAACATTTATTTGCTCGGACGTCAAGCAGACTTTTGCTGATTAATGTTTAACAAGGTATATTTGATTAAGTGTTTGAGTAGGTCATGACTTAATCCGTGAACATGCATAGGTTTGAGCTGTAACCAAAGTCTTAAGGCTCCACTTCACTTTCAAGGCAAGACAAATTTCAATAGCCATCAAATTACAGTCACCAGAGGTTTACACTATAACCGTCATAAAGAAAGCTGTCTTACTTAAAAGCATGGAATGAATAGCCTACTTGGAGACATAACAGAAAACTATTACAAAGTGGTAAATTACAGATCATCATTAGAGTTGTGGTGCAAAGTGAGTACTTAACAAACCTGAGCCAAAGCCAGAGATGAGGCAGAAAGTCAGGCGGATATAAAATCAATAGCTGGTCTGATTGGACTGTGTTCTTTTTCACATTTTTCAGACTACAGACACCGCATGGGGTTTAATCCATAGTTTTCATTCATAAAAACATTGAACACATCGTGTGTGTGTGTGTGTGTGTGTGTGTGTGTGTGTGTGTGTGTGTGTGTGTGTGTGTGTGTGTGTGTGTGTGTGTGTGTGTGTGTGTGTGTGTGTGTGTGTGTCTAATTCATCTTCTCCAGGAAGGTTCGAACCTCAGACGGGTAGTATCCCCAAGGTCCTTTACTGCCCTAATAACAAAAACACACATCAACGTATTAACAAAGATTACCGCTTTTTGTTTAAGATAAACAAGACAGAAACATGAATTATTTTTGCATTTAATTGTCATGTCAGGTTCAGTTCAGTGAGAGGCAGGCTACTCCTCACATTGCGTGCCACTTTGTCTCCCCATGTACAACCGTTTGTTTTGATCCGCGTCCAAACATAAACGCTCACTGCCGAGGCCTCTGGCGTCATGCCAGATCTACACTGCACTTTCCGCACGCAAGCATTTCAATCAAAGGTCACGCAATCGCACTCTAGGAAGAGTGGTTGCACAACTGGCAAACCTGAACACCTTTCATTTGTCACGACATTCCAAACTTGCATATAACTCAGGAAACATTACTGCCCATAAGATAAGGGCAATGAGTTAAAAAAATAATAAAAAGATAAAAGCACCCAGAAATAAGAACTACCAACAAAGACAGGGCAGACAATTAATTCAACCAATTTAAAACCTTCAGGAAGGTGCAACAGCATGTCTTCCTAAAGACCTTTCCGCAGGGTGACGGTTGTTGTATCGGTAGAACTCCCGTACCTTATAGACCACCTTGCCGGCCTGCAGTACATACAGCCTCTCGGGGAGAGAGCCGTACTTGCAGGCGGTGACGTCGCTCATGTCGTCCACCACCACCGGACAGCCTGGCTCAAGGTCCACTAGAGTCTGGGCAGCCACCAGCCTGTCGCCCAGCGTCTGGTGTCGCTTGATTTCTACGTTGTTAACGAATGCCCAACCGTCTGAGGAGGGAATATGGATCCAATATTGATGTATTCACATTGAGGGTAACTGGGTTGAATACCACGGCCTAACTTGTAATTGTCCTTGAGCAAGATGCCTAAAACCCATCACAATACCTGAAGATATCAGAATTCCCTGTCACTATAGCGTCCGCTCACGTAAAATAATTAACTTTAAAAAGTAAAATGATGTTATGAGATGGAGCTGAATAGCACAATGATTACCAGACGAATTCATTTTAACCAACTTTAGTTTATATGCAATGGGTGGTTCGTGCCTGTACCACTATCATCAACAGTCCTAATCAAATATGCAACACATTCTAATTATAGAGTTACTATTTTCGACTATCGCGTTCAATGTAATTCAGTACTTGCCAGTTGCGTGAGCTTCAGCGATGTAGACAACTAGGAAGTCTGCCACATCTCTGTAGTCCTTGACAAGTTCCTTGAACTCATCAAGTTTGAACAGAAATGGGGGTCAGGTACAACTTCCGAAACTCAGAACAAGTGGTCTGTTCCCTGAAGAGATAAAGTTTCACATTAAGAATGCAATTGGTGAAGACACCCATCAATGAATAAGTGCGTCAGTTCACTAACCATTCAAGTGCTTCAGTATGGTTGATGTATTGCCCTCCAAAGTAACAACCTGTGAGTCTGGAGCGTCCCAACCCACAAAAGCTTCTTGACCAAGAGAGAGCCAAAGGTGATTGAATATAATTTTGAGGGAGGTTAACGACGTAAACGAAGGACCCCAATCTTCAAACCTGAATTTGGGATTTTGGGTCATGGTGCACTGCTCGCCCATTTTAAGCACAAGTTTTTTGGCCAGAGCTGGCCAAACCAAATAAAGAACGCGAATGACGAAAACGGTTAAAATCTGGCCAAAGAAAAGACATCCAATGGAGAGATAAATCCACAGTTTTTGTAAAATCATTGTCTCTTTTTCAGGTATGGTTGGGACCCTTGCACCAAAAACGCTAGAGTCACGGTTGTAGGGTAACCACACTCGCGAAACTTTCAGACGAAAACTTGGCCCAGCCCCTCCAGTCTTTATTATTGTCCGATTGTACCGTAATGTTTAAATTATGCGCGCAAAGAAAATAAAAATTAACATCATTTTGACTATAACCATTGAAAAATGCATTTGCACTAACAAAAGCGCAACATGACTATAGTATCGTTCTGTTTTTGAGGCCTACTCCGTTTTTATCAATACCATTTCTTACCGTAACAGTTTTACAGTTTGTTTGCTCGGAATTAAAAAAAAATGTCTTCGTTTAAAACATCTTTGACTAAAGTAACATCACGATATAGGCTGGCTTGTTCTCGATGATGCACCCATATCCCCTTTGAGCAAGTTGTAACCCTAAACCCATTATTCTGAACATCGTTGGTAGATATCGACGCTTGCCTCTTAGCTCCGCTAGATGGCGCTCTAGTCAACCGGATCATCTTAACCAATGAGGAAACAGCAAGTTCCTCGCTGTTGAAATTCTTGGCTGCTTGTTACCCTATATACACTATAGTTAGTGACCGCTAGTCCAACACAAGCTTTATTGAATCATTCATCCAAGAAATGAAATGAGTATTCGGTACCTCGAATAATTCTGCTTATTCTGGGTTCTTGACGCCTTTTGAAACACAGAATAAGCAGAATAATGCTTTGGCGCTTGTCATTAAGGTCAGCGTTTCAAATGATATTAGGTGGGCGCACCGTTGAGCTAACGGTACTTCCAGAATGTCTTTCTTAAGATGATTTAAAAGTAAGAATCATCCCCAGCCAGGTAAGGTTACACCCTTATCTCTCAGGTCCTCATGCCCAGATGAAGGCTGGTCCTGGGCTCACTAAAACAAGTAAAGTTAAGTTTGTTGAAGGATGGTTAAGTGTAGGATGTTTTACCCTAGGAGAATTAATGAAACGAATTGCAAGTATTTTTCTTTAAGCATTTTTTTTCTATTATAGGCTATTGCCAAATTTCTTTAGACTACTTTAGACTTTCTTTTGACCGGTTAAAGAAATATTGTAATTTGGGTCAAAACGGCCCGTCTCTTACTGGTGCCGTTTTTTCTTTCGCTTTTTTTTCATTTCATAATAGCATAATATCGCTCCTATAATCTCACACATTTATCATTACCTATTATCGCGCAGCAAACCCTGCCTTAATTCTTACACAAGTTTGTGAGCAGCCTACTATGCGCATTGATTCCAGGCATGTCTGCGATGCACAGACACAACTTTGATTTCTGCTTGTAATCACCTTGGCTGCGGTCCAGGATTTGACGCACAGGCTCTGGCGAGTCTTCGTCATCCCAGGGCTCCTCAACTGTTCAACCCTGATGCACTTCGTCTCGATCGATGTCCTCCCACCATCGAGACAGTAGCTCATTGGCAAGCAAAGACTCCAGTTCGCTTCACTTCCCGATCTAACCGGACACTGCATCTATCGGAGGTCAATCAGGGGGGGGCAACGCGCATTCTGGATGCTAGGGGATACTAAACACCGGACCGAGAGGATGCTATTGCCGAAACCATTAAATGCATTTTTCTTTCATGACGGAAAATATACTAAAATAGGCTGTAATAGTGTAATTTCCATCAATGTTGTTGTGATGCAGACTTATTTGACTCGGTAAGTTAATGAACGAGATCATTTTTTTCCCTGTAAACCTTGTGTGATAAGTTTGCGTAATATAACAATGTGTTAAACCAGTGTTGTCACGGCATGTTGTCCTTGATGATATGTATGTCCTGTGTGCAGGTAATGTGACCAACAACGTGTGCTCACAGAAACAAGGCAGAGTAAATCAATGCAGAACTCCTCATCAGCGCTCCTCGGGATGGTCAGCCACTGTCAACCCCCACCCTTTACTGATCTCACGGGCTTTGCGCTTTCAATGTACAGCAGTAAGACAGAACTGTGTGCCAGACGCGCCGGAAACGATGGTTTTGGATCTCAGATCGGTCGAAATCTTCACACCTCGACTCACGTGAACTGCTACGGTTCAAAGAGGATCGGCGCGCCGTACGAAGATCGCTATGGAGCGCAAGAAAAAGCGCAGCTCATCGCCAAGGTTTCCAGCGCCTGCTTTCCTCTCTCACCGGAGCAAGGTAAGCCCAACAATCATCCAAAAAATTCAATGAAATAGCATTGACTCAATTAGACATGTGTTGTGTTATAAAAAAGTTGATCCATAACCATAAATCGAGGACAGCATTTTGTAATTCGTTCATCTGATTGCCATGTGCCAATAATTTGATCATAACAAAACAAGGGACACAAACAGCTGTTGTCAAACATGCTAGTTCGCACTTCACTGGACCACATAAATAGCAGAAAAGGTTGACAACTTTAAGATTATTTTTGCTTGTATTGCAAATCCCCCCCCAAAAAAGCAAAACAAAAGAGCCGCATGGGGTATTAACAGCAACAGCTCTGATTGAACTGAACTGAAGTGAACTCGGTGCTATTTTCACAAATAACGCCGATGTTGGTTCCATATGGCAGTCTTTGATCCAGTTGCACTGTAGGCCTATTTGCTGTTGACAGAATCCTGTTTGCAGTTGTGGATTAGGCGCCTTAATTAGAGCCAGAGCTTTTCTTGGATCCGGGGCCGATTCATAAATACTACCAGAATCAAAGTTAGCGCCGGGTAGCACATGTGAGGTGATACATGGGGATCAACTGCCATGGGACCGCGCATTTTCTATGCATGTCGAGATAGAGACGGCCGCACCAGCCGGAGAAGCTTCCTGTGTTATTAAGACAACCCAGAGATATACCCCCCTCAAACAAACATCTGCATCATAATAAATGAACGATAGAATTATTAACACATTGAAATAAGAATCTGGCATATTTGAGATTCATATACACTAATTCCACATAAATTAGTTTTTGTATATATAAATGAATAGTTTATGCTTGATTTTTAGCTTCAGCATTCTGGCAGTATTGGCTAATTATTAAAGTGCAAATCCCATGATCACACATAAATAAACATTTGTCATGCACATATCCACAGAGGGAGGCATGCTGTCACCTCTCTGTCTTCATGCATCCTCCATCCTGTTTAGACATGGGTGCAACAGTGATCGGACGTGTGTAAGGTATAATTACTGCCCTCTCATACAAGCAGTCGGCCAAATGGAAACACGAGAATCAACAGATTTGATTATTGTTTCTGTTTCTTCTTCTTTTCTTCCTCTGTCCTTCTCCTACTTTTTCTTCTTCTTCTTCTTCTTCTTCTTCTTCTTCTTCTTCTTCTTCTTCTTCTTCTTCTTCTTCTTCTTCTTCTTCTTCTTCTTCTTCTTCTTCTTCTTCTTCTTCTTCTTCTTCTTCTTCTTCTCCTCCTCCTTCTCCTCCTTCTTCCTCATCTTCTTCTTTTCCTTCCTCTTCCTCGTCTTCTTCTTCTCCTCCTCTCTAAACACAAACCATATGGCTGCTGGAGTGCTGTTCAGCGTTCATGTGTTTTCTTGGAATATACGACTGTGCCTTTTAGCCCCTCCACCCCAGCATCCCCAAACCCCGCCATGAATTGTCTCATTGTCTTTTGCAGCGTTATTGAACTCGGACTCCGCGTAAATTGTGGGAAGGCAAGATGTGTGTGTGTGTGTGTGTGTGTGTGTGTGTGTGTGTGTGTGTGTGTGTGTGTGTGTGTGTGTGTGTGTGTGTGTGTGTGTTTGAGGAATGATGTCGATTTAAATTAATATTTAATTTATCTGATTTAATTTTGTTTGTGTCACTCACAGCCCTCCCTTTATGAGAGCTTGGCGTGGCTACATCGTTTAGCAACAGTTTCACAACAAGGATGTGTAAATCAAAACAGTGTTTAAACACTGTCATTGTAGAATGACATGCTAATATTTTATTACAAAAAATACATTAACAAAAAAAATATGGTTTCCTTGTAATCGTCTGTCATTAATTGACGGAGAGACAGAATTGGAATTCCTAATTTATTGTGCGGTGTATTTGAAGCAACAAAATATACTGTGCCTCTTTGTTTATCTAATTAACATGATATGGTCATTATCTGTATCATAAATACAAGTAACATCATATTCACAGGCAGCCATGTGTTAGACAATAACACCTACCTTTTGATGGGTATAGATTATAACATCACAAATCACATCTCTTATATAATTCATTTTAGGGTAATGATGATGTTTTTCATTTATGTATGGGGATACCACTGTTGAAATTGAATTCTCCTTGCTTTCCAAGGATCTAATCTGAAAGGAATATATGAAAAATAATAAATCATTGCAGATATAACCTATGACAATATTGATAATAACACGTTTTGCCTGGTTCAGAGCAAAACATGAACCACAACCTTCCACTTGATCCTGCAACTGCAAAACATTGAACATTCTGAACTAAAATAAATCCTCTGTTGCAAACCATGCCAATTTATAAACTTTACAATCATTAGCATACAAGCTACATTGTCAGCAGTGCATAAGTTACTTGGAAAATCATTGCCAAGTGTCTGCCATGCTAAAGCTGCTAGCTGGAGGATGATACCGCTTGGCTGGACCAAAGCTAGCCAGCAGCATCGTGTGCCGATTTGCAGTGCGATTTTCTCAGGAGTGGCTGTGTCGGGAAAAAGTGAGTGTGGTTTGAAAGAGGGTGAGAGAGCTTGTGAAGCAGTGTGAGTAAGCAAGAGTGAGTGAGTGATTGTGTTAGTGAGTGAGTGATTCAAGAGAAGGTTAACAAGAGATTAAATAAGTGACTAGTACCAAGGATGTGCGTGAGGAAGAGAGGTTAAGGGCTCAAGGAGACTAAGCTAAGTTTGTCTAGGAAACTGTCTAGGTAAGGATTCATTTGCCTGGCTGTTAATTGGCTGACTGAGTGATGTGAACCAGGGTGAGTGTTGAAAAGCAGTGATGTCATGCCTTAGTCAGATATGTGAGGAACTGGAAGGGGGAATGAGCTGATGCTGATAGGCTGCAGGAGCTCAATGTTTGACAACTCCCCCATTTTAAAGTTTGAATTAATCGAACAATAAAGTCCCATCGATCATCTGAAGTATCATGAGTACGAATCATATCGTAGAATTAGAACTACATACAAATTGTTGGCAAACAAGTAACATTAGAAGTATTAGTACATCCATGAGCATACATATATGTATATTGAAGTATGTAAGCACCAGCACCACTATAACTATATTTACAAGAATAGTATAGTATTATAGTCCAAGTATAGTAGGTATTTAAGTACAAGTAAAGTAAGAAATGTTACAGCTGTTGGATTTGCCATTTAATGTTCTGGTTTAAATGTAGTCTTGTGTCTACTTCAGCGAAAACACAGTTCGATCATCGGTCCATTATGCTAATAATATCTCTGCCCACTAGCAAAGAAAATATTTAGCTTGCAGGAGACTCTGCCGACTTGATACAGAAATGTTTGAATAAGCGCAAACTCGCATCATCCGATACCTTCCTAAAGTTGCGTCTGGCATGGGCCGCTGTTGCCCATTGGAGGGAAAATGTTAAAATTAGAGGAGTGTGCTGGAATCCCACACTCAGTCAGATAAACGTTGGGTTGAGTAATAGACTTTGGAGTCGGTCCTGTTGGCTAACGTAGTGTCAACATGGCGATGGCTGTTTCCTGTTCATTTTGGTGTCCCAAAAAAAATAAAGATCCACAACGTCAACACTACACATTGCAAATGGCTCCCATGCCATGCTATGTGGATGTGCGTCTTTTGGAATTTACATACGCAGAAAAAAAAACGCTGTGCTAGTATTTTGATGTTTGACCCACATATATGCATACACTTGCATGCCCCCCCCCCGCACAAACACACACATACATACACACACAGATACACACACAGCCACACACACACACACACACACACACACACACACACACACACACACACACACACACACACACACACACACACACACACACACACACACACACACACACACACACACACAACCCTAACATTTTGCTGTGGTATGAAGGCACTCAGGTTGAAATCCTGTGTTACCTGTGTGTTTCCCAGTAGCGTTAATGGGAGTCAGACTATAAGACTGCTTGGTGATAATGGTCATTAGAGTATATCATTATCACAGCCTGCTTTCACACACTACTGTATCACAGTCACCCCTAATGACTTGTGACTAGGCCTCGGCTGTTGGTTCTGGTGTGCTAGTTCACACTGAACTCTTACAGGCACATGTAGGCTATAGAACATTGGATTTAAATTATCTATTACTTATTGTATTATTCTGTAAATATTATTTCTCAAAATGTTATTTTCATGAGACTAGGATAGATGAAAATGGAGAGCTATGTATTTGCCCAGAAATTTAAGGAATTCCTATTTGAGGTACTCTGTAGTCAATTTTGGTGGTATTTTGATACAGTGAATTGAGAATTTAAGACCAAAACTATTTCAGGTGCACACACATGTTTATTTTCTTTTACATTCAATTCTAAATATATAATGTAATATTCATTAATTTTGAATTTTTTATAAACATAGTAGGCATAAAGGAAGTACATTTCTAAGTTCTTGGCTTATTTGAACAAAGTGAAATTCTAATCTTTATTTCATCACGATAGATTTATAACAGGAAACAATTGAATGCTTTTCATAACCACCAGATTTTGTCATCTCAGTCTCTCTCTGCCTTTTCCTTGTTTTGTCTGTCTCTCTCTCTCTCCCTCTCTCTCTCTCTCCCTCTCTCCCCCCCCCCTCTCTCTCTCCCCCTCTCTCTCTCTTTCTCTCCACCCCCCCCTCTCTCTCTCTCTCTCTCTCTCTCTCTCTCTCTCTCTCTCTCTCTCTCTCTCTCTCTCTCACTCTCTCTCTCTCTCTCTCTCTCTCTTGGTCTCTCTTGCTTTTCCTTGCTCTTTATCTGTATCTCTCTCTTTCCCATAGAGAACTGTCTGCTCCCCCCCAATCCTCCTCAGTCTGCTACCTCACCCCCCATCCTGCAGTGACGAGTCTCCTCCAGTGTGACTTTACCACACTTAAAAGGACCACCACAAGTGTGTATCTGCGTTTTTGGGGCTCTTCTGCAAATTTTGCACTGTCTCAGCATTGACCAAGTAGTACGTCACCCCGCTAACCCGATTCCCATGAGGTCGGAGCACACGTTTTGCTTGTCTGACTCAAATGATGTCATGGGTAAGGCACGACTAAATGTGTGGGTGCTGTCCCAGAACGGGTGTTGTGTTGGCTGGAGGAGGAGAGTTTGTAATGCTAGCAGCATGTTCCGTTGATTCATATTATAGAGAGGGGGGGGAAAAAAACAAGCTAATGAGCAAGCAATTCTAGCGCTATTCCTGTAAACCTCAATCTGGGTTGAAAGGGGGGAGGGGAACTCTGTGTAATGGAATGAGAAAGCTGAGAGAGAGAGAGAGAGAGAGAGAGAGAGAGAGAGAGAGAGAGAGAGAGAGAGAGAGAGAGAGAGAGAGAGAGAGAGAGAGAGAGAGAGAGAGAGAGAGAGAGAGAGAGAGGGAGGGAGGGAGGGAGGGAGGGAGGGAGGGAGGGAGGGAGGGAGAGAGAGAGAGAGAGAGAGAGAGAGAGAGAGAGAGAGAGAGAGAGAGAGAGAGAGAGAGAGAGAGAGAGAGAGAGAGAGAGAGAGAGAGAGAGAGAGAGAGAGAGATGAAAGTTAGGGACAGACAAGAGTGAAGTAAAAGATTGAAGAGGATAAAGGTGAGGGAAGGACTTAGAGGACTAGGGATAGAAGCATGGAACAAGGGAGATAGAAAAAGAGGATGTGAGAAGATGAGAGAGGCAGAGGATAAAAAAGAGAGAGAGAGAGGGAGAGAGAGAGAGAAAGTGTGAGTAAGTGAGGGATGAAGGGAGAAAACAGCTAAATAGAGGGAAAGAGTGGGACAGAGAGAGAGGGAGAGAAAGGGAGAGAAAGGGACAGATCACCCCTGGTTTGGAAGCTGCTGGGCTGAATCACCTCAGTTGAATAAGGTTGGGAACACTCAATGTGAACCAAGGGACGAGTGGGAGGTAGAGATAAACGCGTTGCATCATCGCCCCTGGGGTTTGCTTCAAAGTGCGCAACGGACGCAAATTTCGGGGGGCAGCCATGGTGACGCATCGTTCACACTTAAATGGGGCTCTGAAGTTTGGGTGTATCCTTACTATAGACACGTGTCAGACAAACAAACATTTATACACACATTTATACACCCATGCTAACACCCAAACTCACACATACACTGGGTGACATTTTGACACACAGACACACAGATCATTGCGTCGTCATGCATCTCTATCACAGTTTTTTGTTCCTCGAAACTATCGTCAGTGTTGCGGGCTGCGGTCTCCTTCAGTCTTTACTGTTTGTTAGCAAAACCACATGTTCCCTGTCAGTATACAGCGGTATAGTATACGGTACCAGTGTCTGCATGTCTTTGGAACAGAAAGGCATTCTGAATTTCAAGAGCCACTATCATCTGCCAGTGAATTCAAACGCTCCAACATAACAAAAATACGATCTGGTTTCAGTGAGTGTCGAAATACCTCTGGAATACCAGAGGAAATGTGCTCTGGGCCCTCGGTCTGAACAAGGGGAAAAAAGCCTTGGCTCGGAGATGTCATCAGAAAAAGTATTTTTAGCCCCGAGCCTTTGCCTTGAGATCCACTCACGAGCTGCATTCCTCCCGGTCATGTGAAAAAGATCTGATTGTTTTACCACTCACTTACCGATAGACCTACATGGGCTCTCTCTCTCTCTCTCTCTCTCTCTCTCTCTCTCTCTCTCTCTCTCTCTCTCTCTCTCTCTCTCTCTCTCTCTCTCTCTCTCTCTCTCCATCTATTTATCTCTCTCTCTCTCTCTCTCTCTCCATCTATTTATCTCTCTCTCTCTCCATCTATTTATCTCTCTCTCTCTCTCTCTCTCTCTCTCTCTCTCTCTCTCTCTCTCTCTCTCTCTCTCTCTCTCTCTCTCTCTCTCTCTCTCTCTCTCTCTCTCTCTCTCTCTCTCTCTCCATCTCTCTCTCTCTCTCTCTCTCTCTCTCTCTCTCTCTCTCTCTCTCTCTCTCTCTCTCTCTCTCACCCCCCCTCTCTCTCTCTCTCTCCATCTCTCTCTCTCTCTCTCTCTCTCTCTCTCTCTCTCTCTCTCTCTCTCTCTCTCTCTCTCTCTCTCTCTCTCTCTCTCACCCCCCCCTCTCTCTCTCTCTCTCTCTCTCTCTCTCTCTCTCTCTCTCTCTCTCTCTCTCTCTCTCTCTCTCTCTCTCTCTCTCTCTCTCTCACCCCCCCCTCTCTCTCTCTCTCTCTCTCTCTCTCTCTCTCTCTCTCTCTCTCTCTCACCCCCCCTCTCTCTCTCTCTCTCTCTCTCTCTCTCTCTCTCTCTCTCTCTCTCTCTCTCTGAGAGGATCTCTGTGTCTCTCTCCCTCAGTCTCCCTCAGTCTCCCTCAGTCTCCCTCAGTCTCCCTCAGTCTCCCTCCACGCTCCACTCCCACTCCCCCTCATGTTAGCGCCGGTGGTGGCGGGCCACGGCTCACCGCACGTCCGCCGAGAGAGCATTACTCACTGCATTTTCAGACGTCTGCCGCGGCGGCGACGGCTCCTAGCTGCAGACCTTGGCCCCGTCGGTGAAGGGAGAGAGAGAGGGGGAGCGGGGGGGGGGGGGGGAGGTCGGTGGGGGCGGGGGGGGTGGGATTTGATTTACATCTCGGCCGTGCCACTTGCTGTTCTTGGCACGGCGTGCGCGCGCTTCATCAAAGAGGAATCCGACTGCGGCAGTTAGAAGCAGCGGCCGCTGGGGCCACCGCTGCCTCCGCCGTCCCACTGAGCGGGCCGGGGCCAAAGGGGGCCGCATCCAGGGGCCCCCACAGCTGTCAGCTGGGGAGGGGGGGGGGGGGGGAGTGATTGGAAGAGAAGGAGGGGAAGAGAGAATAGGAGAGAGGGATGGGAGATAGAGAGAGATGAGGAGGGGGGGGGGGGGGGGAGAGGGAGAGAGACGGGCGAGAAAGAGATGGGAGAGAGAGATGGGAGGGAGAGGGTGAGAGTGAGAGAGAGAGAGAGTGGGAGAGGTGGGGGAGAGGGAAATAGTGATTGGGAGAGGGAGAGAGTTGGGGTAGTGAGGGAGGGAGAGACGGGGGAGAGAGTTAAATGGGGAGAAAGGGAGATTGAGCGACAGACTGATAAATAAAGCGGGAGAGATTAGGCTGGAGACGGAGAGACAGGAGGACATAAGGGAAAGAGTTGCAAATATCTCTCACGTAGAACATGATAGACTGAAACATTTACAGGGCAGAGGCATATTTATTTCATACATTTCATTATTCATAAAATGACATCACTTTTAAAACTTTTCTTTATTGGTTATAAATTGAGTTCCACAAAATGATTTGTGATTTGATATACGATAAAACAAAAAATAATATTATATTAAATTATATTATTAATCATTAATATTTTTGCCAGCTTTCAAATCAAATCTTAGAAAAATGATCTTGACTGGAATGATGCAAGGCAGAAGCCTCTAGCACTATTCATTGTTAATTATTTACGAGTTAGACATTTAGTAGATGCTGCCATCCGAATTGACCCAGTGAATTCCGACAAATGTGATGACAGAGCAGGTGAGGCATCTTGCCCAATGACGTTGTCCACTACTGGTTCAAACCAGGAACCTTTGAAATAGCGACCAAGCTAATACAGGTGATTTTAACAAATCGTACCAGCGTTTAAAAATATAAAAGATATAAGTGGTGGAAATTGTCCCTCAGCGACAGTTCCTTGGATGTGTATACCCTGGCATTCTGTGTGATACTTTGTCAAAGAGGTCCTTTTTAAGAAGCCTGGGCATTGACACAGACCAATCAGGAGGCCAATCAGCCAGCCAATCACATGTTGGCTTCCTCCGACCAACCAAAAACAAACGGTAAACGTGATATGATGCAGGAGCTGTATTATGGTCTGTTTTATGTATTATGCCTTCATTAGAGACAAATAGAAGGCAGCTAAGAGGGCTCAGATGTATACTTTCTCTCTCTCTCTCCCCCTCTCTCTCTCTCTCTCTCTCTCTCTCTCCATCTCTCTCTCCCCCTCTCTCTCTCTCTCTCTCTCTCTCTCTCTCTCTCTCTCTCTCTCTCTCTCTCTCTCTCTCTCTCTCTCTCTCTCTCTCTTTCTCTCTCTCTCTCTCTGCCTCTGTCTCCCTCTCTCTGCCAGGAAGTAGCTCTGGAGGGCAGTGCTGCAAAAGGGAAGCTTGCCATTGGCTGGCTCGTACCCAGGGGACTATGTAAGACATTATGAAATCGAATAGTGCAGTCTATATAGTTTATTGGAGCTTGTTAATAAAAGCCCAACTCGCTGGAATAATAAGTGATTTTTTTTTTTATGCAACCCAAAAGCAGACTCTGTGCCGTATTTAATTGTGACCTGTGCTGACACTGAACTAATTAGACCGAGAGCTCTAAGTGCTCAAGACGACGCAAGAGCAAATTAAGTTTGTTTAAAGAAAGAGCACTTCTCTTTCGCAATATCTGCGGGCCGTCCACCACAATAAACTCTGGCTCAGGGAATTGTACTTCTGGGCTCGACTGCTTTGGCCTGATGGTATTCATATTGCCATTTATTTTGGTAAAAAAACAAACGCCAGTATTCATAAAAAATAAACTAATTTTTACATATATATATATAGTCAATATACGTGTGTCTTCACTTATGTTGGAGGTCATATCTTCAGTATCTGTCAGTATCTTCCCAACAGTATCCCTTGGCAAGGCAGGGGTAGTTGAGGGATTGTGGTCTATTGTGGCTTCCCGGAGATGTTGAGACGAATCCTGTCTGCAGTCCATGTATCTGGGAGCTGGACAGCGGCCAGCCCTGGTCCTCTCATGTTAAAGGCTCCATACCAGCATCCTGGGATCTCCCCACAATGCTCAGGGTTGTTTTTACAGTTTATTCTATTATATTTGAAATGACAGTGGGTTGTTCTGTGGGCTAAGATCACACCGAGGAGATGGCGTACACGATAAAGACGATTCAATTTCCCCACGTTGTGATGGTACATGGATCACCGGCCAGGCACATGGATTTCTTCCTCGTCTGTGGCTCAAAGCAGGAATGCGTCCTCATATTATTGCACCATGTGAGAACTTCCAGAAGAGGCAACGCATGCAGACGGCCTCTCTGCGGAGGCTGCAGACGCCGCTGTTATTGGTGAACTCCTCCTTTGCACAATTCAAGATTCCTTCCAAATTTCTCATACATTAATAGGTTAACAGTTAGCCGCTTCGTGGTAGCTGAGCAGTTGGGCTAGATCAAGATTATTATTAGGGTTAAGTCGGCACCATCGCTGATGATGAGTGTTTAATTTAAACCTCAGGAACTGGAGAGGCCTATCTCTAACCAGATGTTATGCGGTGCCTCTGTCCAGAGATTACCACTGAAAACATTTCAGACATCTGTTAATCTTCTAAATCGTATTATTGTGCTTTGCCTCCTAATCTAGCTTTGCGTTTGCCTCTGCAACCGTTTTTGGATGTAATATTTGGCTACTCAGTATCAACTGGCTCACAGCATTTGTTAAATACAATTAGATGAATAATGCTTTGCAATAGTGTGTAAGTATTTTTTTGAACAAATAAAACATTTACATTTGTAGTACTACTTTTAAATAAATCTGAATATATGTATTTCAGAAGGCACCAGAATATAATAACAGACATGTGTTGTGTTATGCAATAATATATACAGATTAACATGCTTGAGTTGCTTGATCCCATGTCCATAAAGAAGCATGCTGCATTAAGTTTTAACAGATCTACTCAATACTAGCTGATGATTTACACTCATTAAGCACCTCTTCTTTAACCTCTGTTAACAATCTTTCCAGATCTGGGAAAATTGGCAGTAAATAAATCTGTGGCTATTTAGAAAATCATGTCGGTATTCTATGGAGATTACTGTTGACAGTTTTTGACGTAACATTGCTTTAATGTAATACAGAGGTGTCAAACACAAGGCCCGCAGGCCGATTTTATGTGGCCCGCCCGCGGGAGCTTCAAGTTAATTTGAAAAAGTTCTGCCACACTCCAACCTAATTCTCTAACCTATCATTGCCTTCGCCACCAAGAAGCCCTGTGTGAAATGGTTCTGGAACTGGATGATATAATGACAACGGTCATCTGGTCATTATATGGCAGTGATTCAGGCTTGTGGCCTGGATCACCACCAGTTCCAGCAGCTTTTGAAAGAGGTGGTTCAGAATATGGAGATGTGACATGCCCTGCCTACAGAATTAAGGTGGTAGGACCTCGGTCCTCAAACAAGTTTTTGTGCTTAGTAAAGTTTATGTAATAACTTATGTTTGATAATGTTACTTTTATTCACTTGAACAGTTTGATCTTTGATTGATTGAGTAATGTTGATTTTCTTAACTTGATAAATTAAAGGGATTTATGATATTGTAACACAGCAATTTTCTTAGTTACTAACATATATTTTCAAATGTATGTAATTGCATGTATAAGTATGCAATGTATATTTGTACACTTGAATAAATAATAATTGAAAACTGAGACAGCTATTTAACAATATCTTAAGGAATAGTTAAATGATATAATCTTCCAGAAGTTACAACCAGCCCTTTAAGGGGAACCATAATGTTTGTATGGCCCGGGGTGAAAATGAGTTTGACACCCCTGGTGTAATGTGTTGTGGCATAAGTGCGTGCTTGCGTGTGTGTGTGTGTCTGTGTGTGTGTGTGTGTGTGTGTGTGTGTGTGTGTGTGTGTGTGTGTGTGTGTGTGTGTGTGTGTGTGTGTGTGTGTGTGTGTGTAGGTGTGTTTGTGTAGGTGTGTGTGACTGGGTACATTCGTGTGTAGATACATGAGTCTGTGTGTGTGTGTGTGTGTGTGTGTGTGTGTGTGTGTGTGTGTGTGTGTGTGTGTGTGTGTGTGTGTGTGTGTGTGTGTGTGTGTGTGTGTGTTTGTGTGCTTGCGTAAGTGTGATGGAAAATAATTTGTACAATGGGAGCCCTGGGGATCTGAATGGACAGATCTGCTTCACACTTCAAACCGTGGCCACTGCTCTCTGCTCAGGGCTTGGACGTTTGTTATAAATAACACCAGACAAACAGGAGCTTGGCGCTCCACCTTCATCTAACTCGGGTTCCTCGGGTTCCTATACCAAACCCGTGTCCCACAACATGGGTCACAGGAATATTATGGCAAAATATTGAATGTTTCTGTTCAAAGAAACGTGTGCTGATTCATAGCTTTGGCAAGGCTGGACACAGGTTGTGTAGAGTAAAGAAACAGATCTTTCCTCACTTGTTTTTGTTCTTCTTCTATTTATCGGACGTTGGATTTATTAGTTCCGCTTGCAACTCAGGTGGACCCATACCGATTAGAAGCCTCATTAGACTCTCTCTGTTTATTTTGACGGTGAAACCCAAAATAAAGTCCAGCAGCATCGGCACATCGGAGGCCAGGTGCTGAACACTTGGCCCGGTCCGCTGTAGCCTGCGCCAAGTGGAAAAAATGCTTTGCAGAATGTGTCTGCACCCTTTTTCCCCTCTGACAAATTATTTTATTGCACTGTTGATTTTCATTTCGGTCGTTTTTATCCCCCTTAGCTAATGATAGGCGGAGTGCATGTGGACTCATTCCTCTACACGGTGCACATGGTAAGACTGACTTTGTTTAAATCGAACGGGACGCGTCAATGCCACACAGTCTGACACATGAGACACATGAACACATGAACCCAAAGAGCTTATACAGATGGCTTGCATGGATTGGGGGACCCCTACTCATAATTGACCTATCTTGATAAGCATTCTATGTGTATACGCTGTGCTTAAAAAATTTGTCACGCTCACATGGCATGACCTTCGCTAGTACCCCTGGGGTTGACAGCGCTACCTAGAGGCCTCAGACCTCCCCCCCTTACCCCTGGTCAACCTCTACCCTCTCCTTCAGAACCCCCTTTAATCACATTACGGCGTTGTGTCTCATATACAGCCGGGGACCCGGCAGTCAGGTCTGTGTGACCACTGCAGATGGAGGGGAGATATGTAGGGTGGAACTCCCTGCCTCGCCCCTCAAGAGTGTCCGTGAAGCCGTGGACTCTCGCTGACCTCTGCGTTGTACACAAGGACCCCGTCGAGGCGGGGCGGGGTGGGTTGGTGGGGTGGGGGGGTGGGGGGGTGGGGGAGGAGGGCGGATAATCTTTTACAAATGCTGGAAGTCTCCATGGCTCGGCCCACTCTGAGACGGTTTAGTCAAAACAGCTCGGGCCGCTCTTCCGCTGCTAAGAGCCGAACCTCGGCCTCTGGAGCGGAATTCAAACGCAGAGGAACGTATAACAAGTACCTGCTGCTTGTTCCCCAGCATTACGCGGCCCGGCGCGTTCTGCGGTTCTCCATGGACTTTGACAGTGTGTTTGCTGTTCTGAGTGGTGGTGGTGGTGGTGGTGGTGGTTCGGGGAAGGGGTCGGCTTGGTGAAGAACAGACCTTCTGTGTTACAGGGTTTTTAAGGGCTTATTGGTAATCAGAGACAGAGACCTCTGTGTTGTGCAGTACACTGGCTCAGGAGCGTTTAATTGTTTTATCTGGATCCTTGTTTGTTTCTGTAAAGAACCGCCGTCTTTGGTTTGGAACCAAGGTGTTGGTCGGGGTTCGTTGTGTGGCTTTGTGGTACCACTTTGAGAGCTGATCCGCATGGGGTTGCTTTAGATTTTTGTATTTATTTAACGGGAATACTGATAGTTTAAGAGCAAGGGTACGGATTAGAGATCCGATGTCTTGAATTCAAACTCACTTTCTGATTTGCTTGTTGCTATTCCAATAAAAATGCTTGGTTCAAATTCTGTGAAATTGATGGGATAACCAAACCTTTAAATGAGCTGATGAGACCTGAGACATAAGTCATTGATTCCCCATAAATTTCAAATCATTAAAAGACGATTAAAAAAATGTACGTTTTAGGACAAATTGGGCTGCATATCACCCGTCATCCCCAACCCCAATCCCTTCAAAACACTGCCCACCACTTCATGTTTTTTATGAAGAAGACCCTTAAGTCTTTCTGTACTTAACAATTATTCAGACTGGCTTATCTTCTGCCCTTGTTGGACTCTGATGAAAACATGTAGCATAGGGCCCTTGCAATGGCAATGGTTATGCTAGTCTTACAATCATGAAACAAACAACATACCCAACATCCTATTATCGGCTCAAGTACCAAACTGTTTTCTGCCTCCCCTGAGGGTCCTATGTATTTGCAGTCCGTTCCAGCTTTCAAAAAGAGTTCTCGATGGTCATGGTCAACCTCGATATGCATTGGATTATTTCAACAGATCTTTTCAGTCATTTCATGAATAATTCATGCTGTTCTGTTATTTATATTAATTTATATACATCTGTGGTGCTCTTTGATTGTCTTGAGTCTCATAATAATATTTGATTACACTGAAATGGTCTTACCATGCTGGCTTCCAGCATCCCCTGCCAGAGAGTACTTTTTTTTTTATTATTTGGGAACATTTCTGAAGGACTTGATATACTGGGAAAAATACATTTTGAGAAATAACAGTGATTGTTGGTTTGAAAAACTCTGATTTAGTTCCAACTAGGAATAGGATGTCCAGCAGGGAAAATAAACCGACTCGGATGACAAACAATAAAGAAAAGTAGACACACCACGTTTGCACAAAGGAATTGTACGTATGAATCACACCACAGCATGAGTACAACTTTATAAGTCAAGCTTCAAACACGCAACTTAACAAAGGTCCACAGGACTTGTTAGCCGCCACCCTTTGCCAGCCCTAGCTATAAATCTAAATGTGCGATGTATACCACAATAGCCATGTTTAACGGGGCCAGCGCTGTCATGTGACTCTAAAACATAGCTAATCGAGGGCACTGTAAAGACGCCAGTGGGCTAGGAGGATTGGGAGCTGTGAGGCATGAAGGGAGCCCAGCTAGCATCAGTGTATGTACACTTCGCTTTGCCAAAGTACACTCATTTAACAGCACAAAGAGACTCAAACTGAGAACCCACAGCGTACTCACTATGTTTATGTTAGAGATGATGTCAAATGGCCCGAATTCATACTTCACATTAAATTCTCTCTTTTAAGATGGATCCTCTGAATGTTTTGTCAAGGTGTAAGGGAAACAAACATTTGCATTTCAAAGTTGCTCAAATAAAAATACATGAAAAGCAAACCATTTTAGGGGGTTTGAAGAATCTATTGGAAAACAGGTCAGCGGCAAAGTGAATATTTTTTTAGGGTTTGTAAAAAGAGCTTCACAATTACTGCCAGGTTATGTGAAAAGGCTCGACACACACAGGGTAGTGCCCTGAGGCTGCAAAGAATCCCTCTCCACATAGATCCAAACCTCCTGGTCCGCGATGAGCCAAACAACACAGGCACAAATAGAGAGGGCTTTCTTCTTCTTTGTCTTCATTGTCATCTGATTGAGTTTGTTTTCTCTGTTGGCCCGTCCAAGAAACCCAAAATGTAACAGCATCCAGTGATTTAGTTGTTGCGGTTTTTTGCTCTCCAAACTGTTGTTGACATGCGGTTGACTGTAGTAAACGGCTATCCATCTCATTTCTCACCTGGTTAAAGACAAAGCTCAGTGTTAAACGTCCATCGGGATAGGATTACCCGTTTGTTTACTAATTGAACTGTTCTATGGGGCTTTGATATGTCCACACATTTGTTTTACAGAGGTTCGAATCAAAATCGCTTTACAGTCCTTTCAAGCATTGCTCAAGAGTAGGGATTTTTCAAATAAGTTGTGGACATTGGATATTGAACCAAGAAGCTTTTGGGCTAGACGTCAAACAGCCACTAGCCACTACACTTTACAATACTGCCCTTGCTGGGGTACATAATTGCATTACTTTAATTTCCAGTAATTACATTGAGCAACAGAATACCATTGATATAACCCACAGAACAGGAAAAAAAGGCAAGCGCCAAAGTGATTAAAGATGGCTGCACCACTATGAGACACAACTTCCTCCTCATTGCATGTCATATTCTTTGGCCGCCGCACATGGGGAAGGGACTCCCGAGAGAGAGAGCAGAAATCATAATAAAAGGGAATCTTATTACAGCCATTAAACAAGAGAAGGGAAAATAGAGAGGTGCTTTAATGCCCGGGTTTCCAAATGCTTACACAGTCAAAACGTATTTGCTTGTAAAACCCTTTGATGGTGGCCGCGTCTGGCCCAGCGCGCACGGCTGCAGTCTATGTCAATAGCTGTGTACCCGTGGCCCCCCCGGTGGGCACGTTTAAACCTGTTTCCATAGCGTATCCACTGATTCCTACAAGCCCCAGTGTGCCTCGATCCGCAAGAACAGCGGGACTCCGAACTTGAGCCATCATTTCTCAAACTGTGGTCCATCCTAGGGGTTCTTTCTGAGGCTGAAGGGGAAATGGATGGCTGTGTGAATATTAGGGACCCCCCACGCCCTCCTGCCTGTATTCTCTCGCCACACTATTGTGAAGTTTTCTTTGATGCGTAATGATGATCTACAATGTGCATTTGACCCATAACTGCTGTGTGTGTGTGTGTGTGTGTGTGTGTGTGTGTGTGTGTGTGTGTGTGTGTGTGTGTGTGTGTGTGTGTGTGTGTGTGTGTGTGTGTGTGTGTGTGTGTGTGTGTGTGTGTGTGTTGGTGTGCGTGTGTGTGTGCGTGTGTGTGTGTATGGGGGGGTGGTTGTGAGTGTATGTGAGCGCACGTGTGCATGTGTGTGTTGGTGTGCACATGGGTCTATGTGAACAAAATGTGTATTGGGTTCATTCTGCATGCTGAGGGTTGGTTCTGTAGTGTTTGAATGTGTGTGAAAGCAAGGGGTGTGATGTGGGTTTCCTCATACAATAAAAGCACAATACTACAAACTTCCTGTACGTGATTTGAAAAGCAACACTGGTTGGCTCAGTGAAAACAGATCGGGCCCCGCTTTATTTATTTGGTATATTTATAAGGACCCCGTGCCGGCTTCTGAGTCGGTGAAGGACTTCACTATTCCAGGGTAACGCTGTTTTTACTGGCCTGTTGCCTCGGCGCCTATTTTAGCCTCATGTACGCATGTATGTAATTTGCATTTACACTCACATTGCCGTTTTGTCGTGGGCTAATGTGAACGTATACTTTCATAATCGTATGACTAAATTTGAATGTGTAAGGGTGATTCTAGTCTTACAATGGGCTAGGATCATGGATTTATTTGACTTATACTCTGTGGCATGCTACATGTTGATTTAAGCGTATAACATGTACTGTGCTCTATTTTGATTATAGCATTTCCCCCCATTCAACCTCTGAATGGTTCGTGCTCAGTAAGCATTAGAATCAGCCTCAGATTGGTCCACTGCTCTCTGGAGAACTGCGTGCCGTGATGAACGGTGACAAACTATCCCCGTGTCATCTGTCCCGCGTGTTAAGATGTAAGATTGTTTTTGGATGGTGCAGAGGTGGTGCAGAGGTTGGAGCAGATGGGCTTACTTAGTGCTCCGAAATCCGAAGGCCTGGAAAATGGTGACATGAAACAACACCAATAATCAAATCAAAATAAAAGCTTCCCCTTCTTCTGCCTCGGCTGTCAAAGTAAATTGGGGGGGCCGTTTCAAAAAGTCTTTTTCCTCAAAGGCCTGCGTTTGAGGGCAGGGTTAACCCTAATCATTCCACCAGCTAATATGCATTGTGGATACAGTGGGCAAGTCATTGGCCCTCAACTAAGAACCGGAAACTTCAAAAGCTAAAGCAATTACTAATGCATGCTTTGAACATATCCTATTCACAAAGTAACATTCTATTATTCTTCGTACGCTGAGAGGCAAAAAAAAAAGATGTAACAAAAGTTGGACATGAAATTGGATTCCTTTTCTGGCTTCCAAAACATCTGGTTTGGCCCTTGTTTTCAATAACTTGCATCCCCTCTGAGAATACCAGAATGCTATGCGCCGCTCGGTGTGTATGTAGGTAACTGAGTAATCATTTTCAAATGCTGCCGCGGACAAACGCTATCTATTTACCACCAGTTAAAACTTAACCTCTGAGTGATACCACCAAACACGCATTGAGTTTGGTGGTATGCCCTTAACTTAAATTTCCCCCAACCCAGCCATGGACAACTGTTAAAACCTATCCAGTAATTGCAGTAAATTAAACAGTTGTTTAACAGAGGCGGTATAAATCCTTTCGCTTGTATTAAGCGGTAACAAGGTGCAGACGGTAAGGCTGTGTGCAGGAGAGGGGGGGAGGCAGAGATCCTACGAGCGGTTCTGTAGGATGGGTCTCCGTCGGTCCCCTGCATTGAGTTCCTCTCGTGTTCTGTGGTAGAGTTTGGCCACTGTCATTTCAGAGGAATTTCCTGCCATCTGTGTTCAATCCAATTCTCTCACAGATTCGGGTCTGCTTGTAAATATCGGACTGAGGGAGTGCTGTGTGTGTTTTTGTACCATCAGGCCTTTTGGGTAACAATCTGTGAACTGGCAGGCTGCGATGCTAAGCTAACACGGCTCTATCAGTCGGTGCGACCGCAACACCTCGGTATATAGCCCGTAAAGTGGCGTGGTTTATATCTCCGTTCCACTGAAGAGATTTTTATTTAATGACTTGTTAGGACAATATTGTGGTAACTAGTTTCAGTTGTTTTCCCAGAGTTTCCAACTCACAAATTAACTTAAACAAGAGTGAGAAAGAATATGCAACACCTAAACACTTTCAGAGCATATTTTTGATCTCCGCCGTTCTCTACAACGTATTACCAAGTAGACACTAGGAAACTGGTGGAAACTAGTTAAGGTTGAAATAAAATAATGTCCAACCATAGCTTTTCCCTTATTACCGTAGAGACAGGTCAGAAACATTAATCTTGATAATCCATCCGTCATTTATCCCCTGCGGCATGAAATTATTACACCATTATTATATTCCCAGCTGATGTTTAACAAAAATAGATCTGATTTCACATCATTTTTACAGTGTTTTCACACAACTTGGGCAAGCACAGCAACGGACTGAGGCCTATTGTTCAGCAGCCCAACACGCTACCTCTGCACTCGCTCCCCCTGTTTATTTTCTGCTGCAGAGTATATACACGCCGCACTCTCTGGAGGAGTCCAAACACAGGCATGCATGCAAATGCACATGCGATTGTACAGGCATGCGCAATGTTCGCATGCACGTCTGCATGTCGCATTTTGAAGTCCCAATACAGCCAGGGCACGTGCGCATGCGTGTGTGTCAGTGTGTGTGTGTGTGTGTGTGTGTGTGTGTGTGTGTGTGTGTGTTTGTGCCAAACATGAACGCAGACACACACCCAGGGCGCACATGTGTGTGTCTGTGTCAATTTGTGTGTGTGTGTATGTGTTTGTGTGTGTGTGTGTGTGTAGGTGTCTGTGTGTGTGTTTGTGTGTCAGTGTGTGTGTGTGCCAAAAACACACACAGACATGAGCACATGCAGCACCACTGTGGATTCAAGTCAACAGTCACTGGGAATACTTGGATTGGGCTTTGTTTCCATTTGCCTGCCTGAAAACGCAGTCAGTCAGGAAGCGTAACTTGTTCTCGGACCACATCACCTCAGACACTTTCTTCCCAGAAAGGGCCAGGGAGTCTGGGGTCTGCGAGTCCCTCCGTCAGCCCAGACGAGCCCCAGTCTCTGAGGGACGGCTACATCACCCTCTCAGTTTTTACAGCCGCTTCCACCCTCAGACAGAGCGGGCCCTTGTCTGGTTCGGCAGCAGGGTCCCGCCTGGACCGCGGGCCAAGGGTTTCAGCACCCCTTGGCCCCGGGCCGGCGTGGCGTCGCTCACCTGGCCTATAAAGACGTCTGTCGCCGGGCCAGACGCCTCAGTTACGCCGACCGGCCCGTCAGCCAAACGCTGCCTTTCAGTCCGCCTTTATGCT
>NC_044059.1:23290065-23297565 GCF_902167405.1 Gadus morhua | reverse complement strand
GTTACACTAGACAATTCCGACAGAAATATTGGGATTGGATTTCAAAATGTATAAATAAAACATTTGAAAAGCTAAGCATTGCAACGTCTCTGATTTAATATAGACTTTGTGATGGACACAAAATATAGCAGGCATTCATTTTGAAATATGGATATAAAAACCATATGTCGTTTTAGATCAATTGGTTAAACAGGCCACCATTCGAAGATCAACCGAAAGGCCCAGTCAGCTCACATTATTCAGAGCCCTGCCATGTACATGGCACATGCGTTCCCTTTGAAACGCCATGCACGGACGCTCACATGCATGCATCCATCATCATCCATCCATCAAGGCGATGACGTCCTCTCTCCATTCTCTCTCAAACCTAATGGTTTATCTCTCTGACCCCCACGGTCACGTTTTGGGGATCCTCTCCACAGTCTTTCTATTCGTTCAGCTGTCACCGTCTCTGGCGTCACGTCTTACGTTTCACCTCTCCGTCCCAGGTGCTCTGCCCGGGTTCCATTTCCGGATCAAAACCCGGCCTAAACGACAACACACACAATGAAATAGTCAACGCTGAATTGCCATGGCACATTCAATATAAACTGAATTTAGTGCTGGGGCCGGGCCAAGCCACCATATGTTGGCGAGGCCTGTTAGTGCAGTCAGAGCATGACTGATTCTGTTAATGTAATGTAAAGCTCTAAATTACTAGAGCGCAAAGCTCTTTCTCTACAGCACGCGGCGCAGGAACCATGACATCCGTCGGCTTGGAATGGAAACACCTTGGTTCTTTTTCGGAACGGTGGTCGTGTGTTTTTAGCACGTCTCAGGAAAGGGAAAAGAAAGGGGGGTTAACAACTGAACAATTGTAACATCTCCACCATTTTTCCGGGAAACTGATCCATCAACTTCCATGAACGTGCGGAGACGTCTGTGTGTTATTGAGAAACGCCCCAATTAGCTCTGTCCACTGCTTTCGACCGGCTTCAAAGGCCACGGAAAACATTGTAACTATGAAATAAGTTCAACCCCATGAAAACACAAAGGTCACACCAATATAGCACCCTGGAAACCATTTCAAATCCAGCTTACAAAAGAGTGCTTCAGCAATAGACCTCTGATAGCCGGGGGTTGCGCTGGAGTATTGGCCTGACCGCTTGACACCCGAACAGCCCCGAAAGGAAGGGTCCTGTTGCGTGAGGAACCCCCCCCAGGGAACGCCTCTCCTGCTGCCTCATGTCGGCTGAGCTTACTCCCTCCATCCTTTCTGTCGCTTTCGTTCGTTCGTGAAGGAGCAGCTTGTCTTCAACAACCAAGTGGTACATGCGATAACGAGAAGCGCATTCCATGTTAAAACATTAGTTGGCGAGGAAAAGGCACACGGATAAGAGGCTCAAATAAATTATATCGGTAACGCGCTGGCATTTCATTCTTATAAACAAACCCATCGTTGGCAGCTTATCAGTGCTCTGTTATTATATTATCGTTGGAAAGTCTCATTTGCCCTTTTAAATAATTATGCAAACAGATTTGGAAGAACATTGCACCTGATTTGGGTTTGACCTTAATTGCTCCTTGTGATAATTGGGATATTGTGTGTCCTGTGATTCTGAGCTTAAGCATGCAGTTCAAATGAAGATATCCCAGATTTAGTGCTTCATAACATCCATGTTTGTGTTCTGCAAGTCAGAGTGTATCTGCCAGCTTGTGTGCGTGCACATGGACAGTCGAGCACTGTTGAGGGAATACTAGATGGTGATAGTCACTGCTGGCAATGCTGATTGAATTACCCAAAGTTGTGGCAAGAAACATTTGGCTCTTTGTCTGCCTGTCTTGAAAAAAAAAATGTACACAAAATGGGTTAGATCACTAACCCATTAAAGGAAAAAATACAAAACAGGATAAAAGCACCAGAGAACAATCCCCAATTTGATAAACATAAATGTTTTGCCTGAAAGCAGGCTCCAGCATGGATGAAGACATCTTGCCCTTTGTTAATGGCTCTGAGTGAAACCATCAGGGTCCCCGCAGCCCTGCGGGACGCCAGCTTGTCCTGCCTCCTGTTCTGTTCCCGGCTTTTAACTCGGGTTCCTTTTATTCTATAAAATGTTTACAGTTCCTCAGCTCATCATTATTCCCCGATGGCCCTGTCGTTTATTTTTACATTTGAACCAAAGAACACACATTTCGAGGGAATTTTTGAATGTTTATAATTTGGACATATCAATCCATTGCTCTCCGTATTCATAGGTTCCGATCGGTTCTCGGTTCCACGGTTCTGCGGTCCTGCGTTCCCACTGTGTTGGGCGCCAACCCCAGTCGCGAGGACGTTGTCAGAATCGCTGCAGACAGCAAATTGAATTTGAGGAATTGAGTTAGGGAGTGTGGAGTGAGGAGTGTGGCGGACACGTGTCCGTCACCGCAAAGAGTGCGCTGAAGTGTTTTCTCACCGTGGACCAGTGTTTATTCATACATCTAATACTGCCTTTGCTTTTACCTCCTTTTTACCCATCAATGTCCATCGCTTTTCAAGCCATTTCCATTCATTGCATTGTTTAAAATATATTATTCTACCATTCAGAGTAATAAACAGTTGAAAGAATTGTCAGAGACCTGTTGCATTTGAATTTGCTGCAACCATCAACAATGGAAGAAGATACAATTCGGTTATTGAAAAATACAATACAATAACAGCATTGCTACAGCATCAAATACCGTTGTCCATTGTTAAACCGCGATGGCACATTCCCAAGTGGAATCTTACAAAGCCCTGGAATAGTCTCCATACTTTTGGCAGACAACAACGCACAACATCAACTACCCTGCGTGTTTAGCAACACAACTCTGTGACTTGTCCTTCGCTGTCAGCAGCTGGACTTTCACGAAGACCACAGTCTCACTGAATCAACACCGTAGTCGCAGCCAGGGAGTTTATCCTCGCCGAGAATATTTAGGCTCCCCCATAGCATTTCAACACGCCACTGCTAGCTAGCTAGGGGCCGCTGGGCAGCCGTGCTTCCATGGCAAGTCGTCGGATGACTGAGCCCCCCCTGTTCCTAATCTCGGTGACGATGGATCAATGTGCGGCTCTGCCAGAGTTGACACTGAGTTTACAAGTTAAATGATACAAGGAGCTAAGATAAAGAAAAGAGCGTACTTCGAATCTATTAATAATATTATCTATATAGCGCGTGCACCATATAGGCTCAGTCCTGATCGCAGCGCCCTGGGTTTGAATTCTGCCATGGTCCTTTGCTGCATGTCCTCCCCTTTATCTCCAATACCTGCCTATCTATCTCTATAATAAAGCATAACATCTATATTATAATTATCTTTGTTGCAAAGCACCATGTAATGGACAGGCGTGTTGATTCCATTTTTCGGACTGCCTGACTGTGATGATTCGCTGTCTTCCAGTGAACGGCGTCTACGGCCTTGAGAAAGACAGTGCCAGTGAACTCGGCGGCAGCGTCGACGGCGGTGTCGGTGGGGGGGCCCTGATGCGCGGTGGGCAGAGCTTGGCGCTGCCGCTGGGGGGTCACTCAGGGGGGCAATACCAGCAGCACAGCCTCCACTGTGACCAGCCCAGCCACGACATACACCTGCTCGACAGCCCCGGGAGCCAGGACTCCAGGTAAGACACGCTGATCACCGCCGTGCCCTGTTGTCATGTTTGTGTTTTGTAGTGTTGCTAGATGGCGTGGTTAGATTGTCTAAACATGGTTGTGTTCAAATGTGTGTGTTCTGTTTCTCATTGCTTGAGGACACTATTACATACAGTATAATCGCAAAATATGTAAAGTGCGTTCAAACAGGAAAGGAAAGGAAGGAAAGGCCCGAACGAATGAAAGGATTGGATAGGAGTTGTTATTGACAGCGGTGATAGAGCTAGCCTGGGGCGCCTGTGAGTTGCTAGCTAGATTCTTATTTCCCCCCGGCGTGGTCAGGAGAGGGGACAAAGACGATTCCTTCATGAGACAGCCCAAAGAAAAGAGGGCCCTTCTCACATCACTCAGGGGCTTCGGACAAAATCCATAATGAGCCAACTGACAGGAATGATTATGTAGGAGATCACAGCGACGCATGGAGTAATCCGAGCCCGCTTCCCCATTCAGGGCAGCAGCGATTCCCACCATAATACACAGTATTGTACATGGTGACTCTTCATAGGCCACCATTATGCCACCAAAACAGGTGACTCCCTATTTTTTTTCTCTCCAAACCTTGGATTGGGTTTAACCCCTTTGTGTCATCAAAGCCTGTCAGAGAGTCAGAGTAGCCAGTGGCCTCTCTTTCTCTCTGGACACCCCCCCCCCCCCTCCCCAGCCGCCCTCCCACCTTCACCCCTTCCTTAGTTATAAATGCCCATTCATAACATCTCAGCAGAAGGGGTTCATTTCCAGTTATTTGTGAAACTTCTGTGGCTCTCTGGCTTTGGACGGTTCCTGGCTTCCAACGACTCCCACAGTCTCTAAACACGGGCTGCACGCTGTTTATGTTAGTAGTTGAATTAGGTAATTTCCTCTCTAGGCGAGGCCTAGTGTGAACGCTAGAGTCGTTTGGGCTTGACGTATAGCCGAGGCTGTCGGCCTCTCCGTTGACAGAGATGATGAGCAGCTCGGTGTCTTTCAACAGGCATTTGGCTAATAGCGCTCATATTCCCTCCCTGTGTCACCCTAATAGCTCAGCGCTCAACCAGCCCTCAACGGCTTTTTGTTCCTCTCCGTTCACAGATCATCCTCCGCCTTCCAGAGGTCCCTGCCCGTTGGCTCTCCGCACCACCAGGACAGCTGCGGTGTCAGCGGCCGCAGAGCCGCCCTGCCGTACGGCATCAAACAGGAGGCCACCATGGGCTATAAGAACTCTTCCACGGGCCCGGGGACACTCTGCGCGGCCCAGGCCCCTTTCCAGTGCTCCCGGGAGGGCATGGCCGCCGGCCTGCGGAGGGGGGAGATGGCGGAGGCCGGCAGCGCTAGCAACGGCGGGAGCTGCGACCGGGTGTGCAGGACGAGCGGCCGGGGCGCCGGCGTGTCACAGGATGCGGCGTGCGCCTTTAATAATGAAGATGGCTCCTCCCCGCTGGCTTTGTCCCCCGCCGGAGCCCGTCACTCAGCACACCCGCTCGACGGCAGCAGTCCCAAGAGGCAGCGCCTGTCCCTGGCGCCGCAGTCCGTACCCGCCACCGGCCCCAGCGGAGCCGCCGTCGCCGGGTCCCCGTCGGTCGCCAACGCCGCCCGCGAGGGCATCGACCTCGCCTCTATCATCCGCTCCTCCTCCCAGATGTCAGCGGTGGCCGGCGTCAACGTCCTCTCGCCCGGCCACGCCAGCAACGCCGCCTCCTCCTACTCCTCCTCCTCCTCCTCCTCGACCACCACCTCCCCCGCCGCCTCCTCCGCCTACTCCGCCCAGGCCGCCCCCCACAAGCCCCAGCCCCTGGCCCCGCCCCCGCCGCACGGCAGCCCCCAGCAGCCGACGAGACGGGAGAGCTGTCAGCTGCCCTCGCCCGCCGCCTGCCTGCTGTCCCTCTCCTCCTGCACCTCCTCCTCCTCCTCCTCCTCCTCTCCCGCCTTGTCCTCGTCGGTGTCGTCGCTGGAGCTGGAGCACGGCCAGAGGCCGAGCCGGGGGCTGTGCGAGGAGCAGGGCTCCATGCAGCTGGGTCCCGGGGCGGGAGGTGGGCCCAGAGGAGGCTCTGACGGGCTCGGCTTGCTCATGAACGGGGCTATGATGTCCGGGCCCGTTCCCGGACCAGGGACACCCCACGACGGAGGCCATAGGCTGGCTGCAGCCCTGAAACAGGAGCCCCTGGATGACTTCTCCTCCAACGAGGACGTGCTCTTTCAGCACCACTACCACCATCACCACCACCTTAACGGGCACAACGGCCACCGGCGTCAGCTGCATAACTCCGCCATGCCTCCACCCTACCACCTCCACCAGTACATGGGGCCCAGCCCCGGGGAGCTGCTTCACCTTCAGTCCACGGCACCCGCCCCCTCCCTGGGACCCAAGTCCTCCGCTAGGGGCCCAGCTAGATCTCACTCAGACCCCGAGAGAGACGAGCTCGCCGGGCCTGCCCCGGGCGACCGGCAGGTTTGTCGCTGGATTGACTGCAGTGCTGCTTATGACCAGCAGGAGGAACTAGTGAGGCACATCGAAAAGGTGCACATTGACCAGCGCAAAGGAGAGGACTTCACCTGCTTCTGGGCCGGCTGCATCCGCCGCTACAAGCCGTTTAACGCCCGCTACAAGCTCCTCATCCACATGAGGGTCCACTCTGGGGAGAAACCCAACAAGTGCATGGTAGGTCCCCACAACTCCCCATGACAAACACACTCCCCAAACACACACTCCTCGGACACGCACGCCCCAGACACACACTCCAGGCTAGAGGCTAACCTTGTCAGCATGGGCTCTAAACTCCCTATAACTACCACCCTTCCTGCTAGTGTATCAAAGTAAACTCATGGCACACAACACTATTTCATCTTCATACTTGGGTCTATTTAAATGTACTCAGCACTTGGCTGGAGCAAAATCCAAATCGCTATTCTAATAAATCTAACAAATCACACTACTAATCCGGAAATTGTCTATCTTGTCAATCATTTTATCCTTTTTATTTCGTCAAATTCATTTAAATGAATTAAAACATGTTTATGGTTTATTCAATACCCATTTTAGGTCGCACTTCAGTGTAAATGTGTCAGAGTTAACCAATAAGCACATTTTACATAAATTACAATAAAGTAAAAAATAAATATTTCTACGTTACAAAACAGTACATTATAGTAGGAATTCAGTTCAGAATAAAAATTATTTCTGTTGAGGAAATTCTATATGCCAACTTGCGCTGAGTGTATAAAAACTTAAACATGAAGGGACGTGTTCCTTCGTAAATTGCCTGAGCGTTGCATTGTGTTTATTTTTGGTACGAAAGAGAATCGTCCTATACTTTTAGCGGTAACATTTGAGTTTTTTTCCAATACGACGTGGATGGTTAGCTTGTAGGTAGATAATTGCATTCGCGGTTGTATTCTTTACAGGTAAAGCTCAAATTCCACAAGTCAACACACTAATCAATGTCAAACTGTCATTCTCCGGCATCCTTTCTCAAATGGAAAAAGCCCTCGAACCGTAAGAATGATTCAGTCCAAATACACAATTAGCCCACAATTTGTGTAGTGCGAAGCCATGTTTATTTTCTTTGTGCGCTCCATTTTTTAAGACGAGGGGTTCAGATCATGAAAAGCCAACACATCTGGTTAGCATAACCAAACAATGCCTACACTTGATCCCTTTAAATACGCGATTTAAATGTTTAGCCGTCCCACAAGTATTAAGTGAGTTGCCTTTATATCCAAACCAAACATTCGAGAAATGTAGTAGTCTCCAGAAGGGAGCCGCAGGGACAAACGGTAACACTTTCTAGTCTTGCTCAATCCTCCGTTTCACCCAAAGCCCCTGTCAGAAGTCGTGTTCATCATCGTAAGGAAGCCGTCCAAATTCTAATTA
>NC_044059.1:23282565-23285065 GCF_902167405.1 Gadus morhua | reverse complement strand
CTCTCTATCGCCCTCCCCCTGTCTCTCTCCCCCTCTCTCTCTCTCTCTCTCTCTCCTCCTCTACCTCTCACTGTGTCCGTATGTTTTCACATTCCGTTTACATTCGCTCCTCGTGTGTTCTTCCCCATTCCTGCGTTGCACGGCGACAGCCAGCTCACGTTAAAGGGGTCCGGCGTCTGAAAGGCCTCGCCGTGAAACCCAGGGAAAATAAATACGACCCCAGCAGCCCCTCCCTCCGTCGGGGCCGCGACCACATGACTGCCCGTCGCAGCGCGGAGGAACCGCTCCATGAGATGCACCCTAATTGCATTTGTCTGGAATACGGTACTTCAAGTTTGCAATTTCCTCCACATATAATCACACTATGGTATCGGAAACCGAAGGACCAGGGGAGGGGGGGAGAGGGGAGGGGAGGGGGGGAGGGAGGGAGGGAGGGAGGGAGGGAGGGAGGGAGGGAGACGCAGCTCGCCTATACATTGCACACAGATTGTGTCATATCCCGGTCTCATCCAAAAACATAATCAGTTTAACTCCTCCAGCGAGGACAGATCGGTTTACTAATACATAGGAGAGATAGAGCGGGGCCTGCCTTTGGAGTTCTCCATCATTTACTGGGGGGAGGGGGGGGGGGGGCTGTGGAGGGGGATTCAGGCCCGGGACCGGGGGTTGGGTGGGGAGGGCAGGTTGACAGGAGACCTGGGGATTTCAGTTGAGCTATTTCTTGGATTAAAATACTACCTTTTTTGATTATGGCATGTTCCCCAGTTGTCAATGCGGGCTGATTGCGTAATGAGAGTATAATGTCATTATTTATTGATTGTGGAGGTGTAGTTAACTGGGCTTTTTTTTGTGTGTGCAGTGGCGAGCCAAAACGAAAACCTTCGTCGGTTGAGGTTTTGGAGAAATGCTCTGTAATCTGAAATGTGTGGAAGTCTGGTCATCTCGTAACAGTGCGGCCCTTGTTAGGCCCCACACACAATTGATATTCTACACTAGCCATTTAGCTAACATGCCAGTCCAATCCAGCCAGTGTGTGAGGGATGTGTGTGTTTGTGTGCGTGCGTGCGTGCGTGCGTTCGTGCGTGCGTGCGTGCGTACGTGCGTGCGTGCGTGTGTTTCCGACTGACAACCCAGCTGATGAAGAGAAATGTTTGGAGAAGCTACAGCCTCGGTACGGCAGCACCCTACCATACCATACAGCCATACCCTACCCACACATACTCCACCCCACCAAACACATAAAATACTCTACGACACCATACCAAACTAAACCACGCTGCTTCATTCCATATCGCCACACACCACATCAACCGTACCATACAATGCTACACCGCATCACACAAGTCTCCGCCAAAGCACTCCTCCATACCATAATCACAGCATCCCAGCGCGCCGTAGCCCGCCGCCACAACGGCCCTTACCCGGCCCTGCCGAGGCAGACCGGGGGCCGGCGGATGAGGGGTATGTATGCGGGCGAGCGGTTCGCTACCGTGCAACATAAACACTGAGGATGAATTATGTAGTGAAAGATATGTTTACGTTTAGGGTGTCATGTTTAAATTATGCGCCGCCGCGCTCCGCGGTCAGAATGACTGGTTTAATTTGAGCGTTTTACGGGAGAACTTAAGGCCAGGAGAAACACACGGCCAGAAAAGCAATCAGGAGTGCGCTGATGTCATACCAGAGAGACACTCTGCCCAGAACCCTCTTGAGGAGTATCATGCACGACAGCGGTGCGGTGTGCCCTCAGATACATTTTTGAGGGGTACTTTTTAAAAGCATTCTTCGAACATTATGCCACGCGGAGGATCAACTCACAGCTGGAGTTTAGTGCAGCAATTAGGTTCTCCGAGCGTCCACTCCGACCGAGAGTGTTTTCCTACGGGCCGAGCTGCTCTTCCGATGCCAGGGCTCCTGTCAGGAGCCACTCTCTGTCGTCTCGCCCACGGCTGCACAGGACAGAGCGGGCGGAGAAAGCGAGAGGGGCGAGTGGGAGATGGGGGAGAGAGTTAGCAGGGGAGAGGGAGACTGTATTAAGACGAGAGAGAGAAGAGAAGGAGAGAGCGGGGGAGGAGAGTGGGAGATGGGGGAGAGAGTTAGCAAGGGAGAGGGAGACTGTATTAAGACAAGAGAGAGAAGAGGAGAGAGCGGGGGAGAGTCAAACAGAGAGAGGAGGAGAGACTATATTAAGACATATTGTGGGGATGAATGGGAAGTCTTTTAAATCGGTAACACTTGGAAACACATTGAAAACCACAAGGAAATTATGAGCCCTGGGAAGAACAGGGAGAGATGGGGGGAGAGAGAGATTTAAAGTAATAAAAAGAAAAGTTGGAGCTGGGAGAAGACGAGGCGTAGAGTGGAGTCAGGTAGCTCTTTATTATTCCCAGGGGGCCATTCCTCGGCAGCATGTGGTAAACACTTACCATGGACCTTCACGTACGGGAAGCTCGTACGAAACCCCCGACCCGCAACCCATACACAGAACAAGATGTACAGG